>NW_027358371.1:0-7617 GCF_012295235.1 Primulina huaijiensis | reverse complement strand
AAATATTCTTCTCCTTGAAAAATCCTCTTAGTTTTCTAGTGCAAATTAAGAGGGGATTTACCTAGCTAGTGGTGGGCCTAATTTTTGAAGAAAGGAGGAGGCTTGTAGATCTTCTTGCCATTCAAGAGCTTTGTTGTTAACAACAAAGTTGGAGCCATCATCAACCTCAAGAGGTTGATAGGTATAATCTCTCAAACACCCTATGTATGTCTTGTATGGTGTTTAAATGTATTTGTTGCACAAGGAACATGGTGGCCGAAAATTTTAGCATGTAAAATAAAATTTTTGACTTCCGTTGCGCTTTCGGTCACCGTAACCGATCCCCTTTCTGATTTTAGGTAGAAAAGTTTACCAGTCAGTAGTGTAGTGTCTGGGTTCGCCTCCTGAGCATGCATGGCGAATACCCTACCCTGAGTTGGCTGCTTCCACTGTGGGCATTCTTTCAACATGTGGTTAGTAGCTCTACATTTAAAACATTTACCTGACCCATACAAGCATTGCCCTGGATGCTGACGGTTGCACTTAGGGCACACTGGAAAATTAACGGGCTTCTGAGGCGCCCCCTGCTGCTGAATGGGACCCTTGCCCCTCGGCGGTCCCTGATAAGGCTTTTTCCGTGGTGGCCCCTGATACGATTTCTTAAATTGAGGCCTCTGATATTGCTGCTGCTGCTGCGGTGGAGCCTGATAGGGCCTCTTTCCCTGCCTGTCTGCCTCAATGTCTCGCTGGTCTTGCTCTGCCGCCAGCGCTCTAGATACGGCGACTGCATAAGTAGTAGGGCCAGCTACCCCCACGTCACGGCGCAAGATCGGCCGCATTCCATCCATGAAATGCCTCTGCTTTGCTTGGGCATCATTCGCAATGAGCGGTACGAAGTAACACCCCCTCTCAAACTTTCTGACAAAATCTGCCACACTACTGTCTCCCTGTCTCAGCGTCATAAATTCCCTGGTCAGACGAGAGCGTACCTCTTCAGTGAAGTACTTGGCGAAGAACACTTCCTTGAATCCCGTCCAAGTCAAAGTCTGCAAATTCACTGCCACTGACGCACTCTCCCACCATAGCCTGGCGTCCCCTGACAGAAGAAACGTAGCACACCTGAACCCTATCACCATCGGTCAGCTCCATAAAATCGAAGATTACCTCTATGGACTTGATCCATCCCTCGGCTATCATCGGGTCAGTAGTACCCGAAAACTCCTTCGGACTCATCCTCCTGAACCTTTCATACACTGCTTCTGGTCTAGGCCTCTCCTCAGGGCCTACAGTAGTCTGGTTCCTCGCAAACTGTGCGAAAAATTGCGTCATACCCGCAAGCATCTGTGCCTGCATATCTGGTGGTGGAGGAGTGGCCCTCCCTCCATCATAAGTCTCTCTGTCCTCATCCCTTGCTCCACGGGAAATCAAACGTCTAGGAGGCATACTGTTTTAAAATTTACCCAACATGCAAGAACATAATATAAATTACATAAGATGCACATAACTTAAATTTTAAATATACCCATGCAGAAATCATGATTAAATACTTATTACATAACATAATTTCAAAACTTTAAAACTCACTGGCTGGAGATGGGACTTCGTGAGCTTCTTGTGACTGGCAGTCGGCATAACCCTTTACAAGAACACGGCTCTGATACCAACTGTAACGTACCGTAATTTTTTTATTTATTTATTTTTTACTACTTCAAAATTTGCGGAAAATTTTAAGATTTTCTTAAACATAAAATCTATAAGGTCGTCACTCATCATTCATCATATTAATATTTGAAATCAACATCACCAAATAAATTTTTCAACAACATACTTGTTTCAATTGTCTCACATCCAACATAAAAGCAGAGTATTTTAAACTTTTCATAAAAACATAAACTTAGTGGTCCTCGGGTTTAGCCTTCCGCTCAGTCCAAGCCTGCCCCTTGGTCGCCACCTCCTGTCTCTTCCACAACATACTCACCTGTATCGATCAAGTCTAGTGAGTCTAAAGACTCAACACGTATAAACTGGAGATAGCAAGTACTACATAATAAAACAACATAAAATTTCAAAATATAAAATACATACTTGAAAGTTGAACATACATCATAAACAAAAACTTACATACATACATAATTAGACGTGCCATCAACTTAAACTTTTCATAAACATACTTGCATACTTGAACATACTTGAACATACATAACTTCAATATTTTTTTTTTTTGTAGAGGATGTTTCAAAGCAAGTGACCCATAACATAATAAATGCCTGATCAGACAAACCACAGTACTGGGCTGACAGAAACGTATCCACTGCCGCATACATAAGATCCCCGTTCATAATTTAATGGGCTGGTTGGTCCCCGTTCATAATTTAACGCTTTCCAACCTCGATCTAACCCGTTCATAATTTAACGGGTGGATTGGTCCCCGTTCATAATTTAACGCTTTCCAATCCTAAACATAATTTGGTCACAAGACATTTAGCATACCTCAAAAACCTAAAATATTTTCTTTGCACGTCATACATACTTACTGGGTGTCGAGGGATTCGTTGGACTTTGACTGGGGCCGTTGCTGCAACATACTACATGAAATTTCATAATTACCTTGCATAACTTAGACGTAAATATCATGCTTACTCTCAAGCTCAATAATTTCTTAGGATATTCTATAATTTCCAATAACACGACTTTGATAAATCCTTGCACTAAACCATAACATCAAACCTAAAAATCATAAATAAATTTTCCTAAAATACGTGAGTACACGGACCCCGACCCCGGGTCCGTGTACAGGTCCGTCTAGGTACTGCCAAGTAATACTCAAAAGGAATAGGAGGCACGGACCCCGTTCCTAGGTCCGTAAAGGGTCCGTGTTGGCTAGCAAAAATGGCTACTCGAAGGAAACAAAGGCACGGACCCCGTGGAGAGGTCCATGTCCGGGTCCGTGTACCTGAGGTGGCATGAAACTTACGAAAATTCTGAATGTGATATGCTTAACTCCCTCGACTCGACTGCACAGACCAAGAATCAACACCACGAGCTCATCTTAGGCTGCTAATTCAATGACCCAAGCCTAAACAATTGTCCCAAAACAACCAAAATCACAATCAACCCAACAAACCCGTGAACGAGACTTTTTGACAACAAACGGTTCTATACGACATTCAATCTCCCAAGCGCCTAACGACTAGAAACGAAGCTTCATTATACATCCCAACATCATAAATAATATAGCTATACGCAGCAACGATCACCCGTCGATCCCCAACGAGGCCTGCAACTTAAAACTTCAAGAACACAATTTTCGTAAAAGTTGCAGTTTGAGCAGTCCCACGAAAAACCCCATAACTCACTCAGTTTTAATCCAAAAATCTCGAATTCTATATCAAATCGAAGGCATTCAAAAGTTCTACATTTTTGTTGTTGAAAGTTTTCTCAAAATATGAACCGAAATTTCGCAGTTTTTACCAGTACAATAAAAACGAAAATTGTAGATCTAAAAATCGTTTCAAAAGCTGTCCCAACGTATTTGCTCAAACTTCTACACATCATACACATGATTTTAAGCATAAATAACAACACACGCATAATATGACATGATCGATACAGAAAAGAGAGATTATACGTGCCTTTGACGATTAAATAATACCGAAACGACGACACTGAAGCGGAGACGGAGCGAGAGACGATCCGGGACGAAGGTGGCTCGATTTTCTTGAAATAAACTCAACAAAATATTGCTGGAAATTTCAGAGGAAAGGAACGATTGCTGAAGAAGAAGTTGGAGAGGAGAGAAATGATATAGAGGTTGATGGAGGAGAGTTTAAAGAGAAATTCTCTTCTCTCCTTAGTCAAATAAAATAATAAAACATGTGTGTTTTGTTTATAATGAAGGGGTGTGTGTATACGTGTATGAGTGTGTGTGAAAAGGTGTTGGAATAATTGAATATTTTAATATGTGTGTGTGGTGTGTAATAAACCACCTAATTAGTAATTATAAAGTGTTTTTAAATAAATAAATCATGCTAATAAAAATGTTAACAAATCAACAAATTAATAAAATTCTAATCCCATAATAAATTTACTAAAATCCCCTAATTGATAAACTTTAAAAGTTTAAAAATCCTAAAATGACTTAATATTTAAATTAGGCTTTAAAAATATTAAAAATTCATAAATTATTTAAAATGTCTCAAACCTAACTTAAAATAAAATACCACAATTAAAGTCACTAAAAATCATCCCGGTCTCCTTTCCTCGATCCCGCCTCGAATAATCGTCTGAAACATAAAACTCAAGAAAACATTTTAACGTAGATCAATTAAACATAAATATTAAAATAATGAAATTTCATAAATTAAATAAATGCATAGATTTTACGTATACTGATTTTTGGGCTTTACATTACTTGTTCAGCCAAGAATGCTTTCTTCTTCACATGCAATTTTCTATTCACAGTACATAAGTCTTTTAAAAAATTTTCATATGAAGGTACTTGTTTAATAACATCTAATAATAAAATATTTATCTTTACTTGTTTAAAAACTTCATAGATATCATAATCATTTTTTTGTTTTTTATGATTTGTTAATGCATGAGGAAATGGTGGAGGTTTATTTTATTCATTTACTATTTCAGATGATTTATCATTCAACATATTATTTTTAGAATTTAAGTTATCATCATTCTCAAAAGTATCATGATTATCATCATTACTCTTTGATTTTAAATGATCCTTGTTTTCATTACTCTATGGATCATTAACTATTTTACCACTTCTAAGGGTAATAACATATTTTATTTGATCAATTTTTTCATTTTTTAATTCTTGATTTTGATTTTTAGGATTAGGTTGAGGTTGAGATGGAAATTTTCTTTTTTCATGAATATTAAGTGCAGACGCAAATTTTGCAAGAGTTTATTTCAAATCACTCATAGATTGACTGTTCTGGATATTGATAGACTCTTGCTTTGGGATAAATGCATGAATTACATCTTCAAAGTTTTTTCTTGGAGGTGTAACATAAGGAATATAACCTTGATGATTTTGGTTATTTTGAAAATATTGTTGTGAGTGTTGTGCATTATTATCATTCCTCTAACTAAAATTAGGATGGTTTTTCCATCCAAGATTATATGATGTTGAAAAAGTGTAGTACCCAAAAAATCAGATTACGTATAAGACATGCATAATTTCTATTATTTAATTAAAATGAATTTTTAAGAAAATATGAAGTGTTTTATTTATTTTAAAAGAAGATGTTTAGTTTTATCTTTTCAGGAAAAATACGCGAGGTCGGACTGGAGTTTGGGGATTAGAGATAAGATTAATAACAAGATAAATATTCTTAAATTTAATCTAAGCCAAGGAACAATTTAATTTAAAGAAATAGAATGTGTTAGGATTTATTAACATTAGTTGGAATCAAGTTAGTAAATAAATTCTTTGAGGTTCAATATTTAATTAAAGCTTAAATAAAAATATGTAAACAAAGGAAGATGAATTAATATAGGTCAAATATATTCAAGAAATTAAACATAACCTTTAAACATTCAAATTTGAAGTCATGTATGCCATGCAATATTCTAAACAAGATTCTAAACTAAATTAAATTATTTATGCATTTAAATATATATAATGAAGGTTTAAAATCCTAAGCAATTAAAATGCAAGGTGTAAATAAAAATATACAATGTAAATTAGCAATAATGACCAACATTTAAAATAATTCAAATGGTTAATAACACCATATTCAAGCCATCTCTAATTTTGTTTTTATGGTGTACTCATCTCCCCATTTTAATGCACTAATTATAATCAAATACAAAAATACACCTTATACTTCCTCAAGTTATTTTACTAGCAAGAAACGTGAATAGGCAGAAAGAAAACTGAGAACAAGAATCGGCAGCAAGGGAATGAAAACAATTCAAAACCCATTCAAATCCTTCACTTGTAACTCTCAACTAAATGCACTTCAATACCCATTTAACACCTCCTATAATACCCATCTCTATGGTCTAGCAATCACACACCATTACCTTCGAAAATCATCAGAAAAATACCATCTAGAATCGTGAGAAAACAACTGAAGAACAAGGAAGAAAACCAACTCCGACTCCGCCGCTCGTATTCGTCGTATTGATTTGTTTTTGTCAAAAAAAATTCCAGGCATGTATATGTTGTTTCTTTGCTCTTCAATCAAGTCCTATAGATATTTTTAAACCATTATGTATGCATTATTCAAGCAATAAATCGAAAATGACAGCAACATTCCAAGAAAAAATCTGCACAGAATTTTCTCATTTCTTTTGGTTCAACTTCACGGTTTGGTTGCTTTTCTGGATTACAGGTAGTTGCTCGATACCAGGCTTCAATGGCTGCTTCTAGGAATGATTTAGAGGGTGTTAGGGTGTTATTAGTCCATTGGATTACACCCATAACCTCACAAATACAGAAATGACAGCAACTTAGTTCCAAAGATACAGATTTGAGCCACGGTTCTTGTTATTGGTTGGTTAAGGAGTGTGTTCTAATCTTGGCTGTCCTAAGGACTGTAGCCATGGTTAGAACCCTTCCATACCATGTCTAGGACGTGACCAAGGTGTCCTTTCAAGTTTTGGTTCATGGTTCCCTCAAAATGTTTAAAACAACAACACAAGTACATAATTCAAATTTTCCATTTCCTGTGTTAGTGTATTTTCGGTTTTGGAGTGTGGTTTGGATTATGGTTGGCTCCTAGCCCATAGCCATGGTTCATACAACACTCCATCATGTCTAGATCGAGCCATGGTTGATCAAATGACCATTGGAACGACCCAAGACAGTAAAACAAGTCATTACACCACACTACACAACAAGGGTGCTCTCGGGTGGGAGCTGTGATTGCATCAGGAAATGGCTTGGGTTGTGGTTGGCTTTTAGCCCTTAGCCATGGTCCAAGCCATGCCTTAGAATGTTGGTAAGAGGCCTTGGGTGGTGGTTCAAGCCATTGGTCAATAAATTTCAGAGTTTACACCACAAACACACAAGTTGCCCTTGCTGGATTTTTGACAGCAACTTTCAGCTTTTGTTTTGGAGGTGGTTTGAGTTCTTGTATGGCTTTTAGCCTATGGCCTTGGACTGGACACTACCTTATTGAGTTAGGAAAGTCGTGTTTTTGGCCGTTTGTGATTTGGTCGAGTTTAGAGGTCGTACGAGAATTTATGGTGAAAGGTGCCAAAATGATTCTCGAAAGAGTGTTTTTTCACCTATTTTCGTGTTTTGCAGTTCTTATGAATATTTTTCAGTATGTTTGGGGTATTTTTAATCATGGTTAAACGTCGGTTTAATGTTAGTTCGGGTTGGTACAAAACCATGATTGAAAATCAAGTGGTTGGTCCTAATAGTCTCATTGTTGGTTCTATTGTTAAGTTTTGGTTCTATTGTCAAGTTTAGGTTAAGATAATATTATTTGCAAGTGTCACATATTAGAATTAAGTCGCAGCAAGCCTGGGAGCGATCCAAATCATCCGGTAAAAATAAGGTTTTAATTATATTACGTGCATAAAAATATAAAATGTTTATTTTTGGGATAAATACGATATGTTTTGTGGCCACCTTATGTTATGGGTTTGGAAGTCGGTAGGCGCAAC
>NW_027358370.1:0-861 GCF_012295235.1 Primulina huaijiensis | reverse complement strand
CATTCAAGATGTAGTTGGCTATTATGATCATTTGCAATATCCACTACTTCTGCCATATGGTACATATGTTGGGACATAAATAGCCGAAATATCAATGGTACCCAGTAACATGCTTAAATTACTATGCATATATGTTGCAGGTTAGTGAAAAAACATTGTACTTTATGCTTTATATTTTTAATTATATATAATTTAAAACTTAAATTTACACCTATACTCATATAATGTAAATTATCTTCTTATTCAGATACGAGAAAATTCGCAATCTTTGCTACTTAGAGGATGCCGTCTACTTCAACAATACGTAGTTGACAATTACGTAAAGATTGAAACACAAAGACTACGATGGATACGTTCAAATCAACGTTATATATGTTCTGAACTTGACCAAGGATTGCAAGATTGTTTACATGGAGGTGAAAATAATGCAGGTATGATAACTTAATTATTAGAATATTATTTTTCACAACATATATTACAACTCACATATTAAACATATCTACCAAATACATTACAGGAAATGTTGGTACCTGAATCGTTTTGCCATCATCTTTCGGTGGAAGCCCACGTGATATGTGCCAACGGTGTCAAGATCCCATGACTTTGGTACAAACATATGGAAAACCAGATATAATGCTTACAATGACATGTCCGGATTGGAGTGAGATAAAATATCAACTACTTTCTGGGAAATCATCTGAAGACCGTCCAGATTTGATTACCTGGATATTTAGATCAAAATGTGAAGAGTTTAAGAAAGAAATTATGGGTAGGGGGGTTTTGGGTAAGGTCCGCTCTTATTCATAGGTCATTGATTATCAAAAAAGAAGGCTTCCTCATGTTCATATGTTGGTCATATTT
>NW_027358369.1:0-695 GCF_012295235.1 Primulina huaijiensis | reverse complement strand
ATTTGCAAGACTTATATGTTATAAAATTGTTTTCTATCTTGACTTCTTGAAATATTTGCCACATTCTTTTATACTCCATTAACATTTCATTAAGTTCAGTGATCAAATTTGTGTAAATTCATCATATGTATAGTCAAATACCACATACTTTTTGGATTCCATATCATCATCCACCATTAGACACTTTTCTGACTCCTCATCACTTTTACTAAACATATCATCCGAGCTGGTGGTTTCTAAGTCTGACTCAGGCCACTTGATTTTGTTTTCCTCGGCTACTAACACTTTTTGTTCTCTTTTCTTTCTAAAGGATTTCTTCTCATATTTAATTCTTCTTTGTTTGGATGACTTTTCTCATCCTTCTTTGGTTTGATATAACCAGCAATGAAGTGACCTATTCTGCTACAATTAAAATAAGTCTGATGAAGAGTTTGATTCTTTCTTATAGTTGTTATTCTTATAGAAATTTTGAAAGTTATTGTGATTCCTCCTAAAGAATTTCTTAAACTTCTTGACAAATAGTGACATGACATTGTTGATCATTTGTTCAATGGAATTTTATGGGGATTTGTGGGGCTCTTAACTTCTAATCGTTATTACAATGCAATTTGATTAGGGTTAATTAATTACAACGGAAAACATGTTTAAATTTTCTTCACAATGAGCCCAAAATATGTTATTTGAATACTAAAAAT
>NW_027358368.1:0-274 GCF_012295235.1 Primulina huaijiensis | reverse complement strand
GAGAGTGATAGACAGGGCAAGAGGCCCTATCAAGCACCTCAGCTGCAGCAACAGAAGCGACCTCAGTTTAAGAGGCCTTTCTAGGGTCAGCAGAGGAAGATGCCATTTCAAGGACCGTCGAAAGTCAAGGGTCTTATTCCACAGCAGAAGGTCCTCAGAGGCCAGGAGAGCACCCGGTGTGCCCGAAGTGCAACTTTCAGCATCCGGGACAGTGTTTATGGGGATCAGACAAATGCTTCAAATGTGGAGCCAGTGATCATATGCTGAAAGACTG
>NW_027358367.1:0-2623 GCF_012295235.1 Primulina huaijiensis | reverse complement strand
TTCAGCCGTCTACCGTCGCCGCCGACTACAAGGGTGTCTTCCATAGCTCTTTCATTATCTGATTTAGAGGTATTTTTCTAAATTTTAAGTTTTTTTCCTCCTCTTTTGAGTTCTTTTTGGAGAAATTGACACACAAATTCTTGTACTGAAAATCCTTATTCACGTTGCCGCTTCCACGATGTATATCAAAGCCAGAGCAAGGGATCAACGAAAAAAGGAAATTATATTTCACATGGAATTTTTCAAAAAACAAAATTAAAAATCTCTCCTTTATTTAGGACAAAAATCTGTAAGGGAATGTTGAGAGGATAAACAATGCCATAAGTCACATTCCATGTGAAGAATCTGTAGGAATTCTGAAAGTATTAAATGAGGGAGGCAATTGGTGGCACACACACACATATACAGATATATACATGTGTGTCTCCGTGTGTGTATTTATGTAAAAGTGGTGTTGTTCAATGAAACCGCAACGGTGGAAAAAATCGAAGTCTGGTGGGAGGAGCAAGTGAAAAGGCTGTGTGACTATCAAGAAGTGGGTGGAATACATATTGGAGAGATTGTTTATTTTTTTCTTTTGGTAGTAAAGTATAATGGTTGGTGATCCTCGAAGGTGATATTGTTGTGTTGGCTTAGAATTCAATTATCCTTTGTGTTGAAATCAATAATTTGACTTAAAAGCAGATGATCCTCCAAGGTGATACTAGTTATTTGTCTTGAAAGCCATATATTCTCCGATATTCTTTGGATACTCATAATCTCTTTTTACTCCAGCTTTCTAAGTATCGGTATTCACTTAAAAAATATGATTTTTTGGCACCCACCATTTTTTAAGCTCTTTTTCAAATTAATACGCATTTATTCTCTTTTTTCCTCTTTCTATTCTTTTAGAGATTTACTGGCATTTACATTGATAGAGGCTACTGCTGGAAAATGATCAACATATAGTGCCCCCCGAGTGTCACTTATTCCGAAAATTTCATCACCTGAAATGTCCATGTGCTTTATGCTTGGATTACCTATAATAAGTATATGAGTCATGAGTTGCTTCCCATTCATGAATGGCAAGATTTGGTTATGTTTGGGAATTTATTACATACAAAAGAGAATGAAGGGATAAATGAAGAAAATGAATTCAATTCCTTCACGCTAAAATGTAGGGCTTCTTTGTAGACACCAATAAAATAATATTTCTAATGGAATGAAAATGGTGACTAGAATTTCAAGATCCCAGATTTTTGATACAGTATTTTGTTAGTTTTCCATTTGAGATGTAGTTAGGATATTTCCACATCTTCCTGTTGTAGCATAGACTTGAACCAAACGACTTCATCTTCAATTATGCAATTCCATGTTTCCATGTTCGCTTATATAAGACAACTTTTACATCAAGTTATTTTTTCTCTCATAACTCAAAATCATATGTGATTTATTATTGAATTAAAACTGACAGAACTATATTAAGTGGATTTCAATTTAGAATTATTTGATTTACTAATTAACAAGACCTACGTTACTGTATGATTTCATTATATAATGAAATATAACATGTAGAAATATATAATATTTATTCCAAATGGAGTCCTGTAAATTATATAATATAATATGACATTAGCTTGTTGTATGATTTCAGTATATAATATAATATAAGATATAGAAATATATAATATAAAATAGCTTGTTTTTTTAGAATGCCTCATTCCATTTTTATTTCCAATAAATTTATTTTTTGAATTTTAATTTATATGTTAGGTTACAGTGGTTGTTTCGACAATGAATACAAATAAAGCTTGGATGTATGCTAGGTTAGATAATGGATTTATAACAGAAGAATATATGAATGGGGTTGAGGATTTTGTTAACCTTGCTAAAAGTCATCCTGAATGTATGAGTGGTGACAAGTTACGTTGTCCTTGTACTCAACGTAAATGCAGAAATACTACTTTTCACGATGAAGATACTGTTAAAGTACATCTAGGAAAGTATGGTTTTATTCCAAATTATTACAATTGGTATGTTCATGGGGAGCCTTATATTACCGATCCGATTGGACATTCCATTCTCCCATCTTCAGCTCCCATTGCTCAAGAGGACCCACCCAATGACAATGCAATGCAGTCAATGATTCACGATGCATGAATGCCCTTCATCATTCAGATGTTGATGAGATACCAACACCCACTGCAAAAAATTTATATGAAATGCTAAAAGCCAGTGAAAGAGAAGTTTGGGAGGGCATTCCTTCTGGTCATGAAAAAGATTCATCCGCCAACACAAGTTCCTATTAATGTATGGGCTGCATGGCAGATGGTTTGGAGCGGGGTAAAATGGAAAAAGAAATCAGAGATAGCTAAAAATAACAGAAATAGTGAGGTGGCTGGCACAGGCACTGGAGTTACTAAGCACACGGCTGGATCACGCTCTATAATTGAGCATACTTTGAAATTGGTGAGTTTCAAAAAATATAATTCATTTGTTAATATTACAAACTTATCATATTTGAACTTGGTTGTGCAGGAAGCGGATTTAAAGCGAAAAACTGATTGTTGGGAGGTGTTTCGAATTACAAATCGTCACAAGGATGGAACATTTGTCGATGCTCGATCTCAGGCTATAGATGTAA
>NW_027358366.1:0-367 GCF_012295235.1 Primulina huaijiensis | reverse complement strand
AGGCCCAATTAAGCTCATTAGTGCTTAATTAAAATATTAAAAATATATTTATTTAAATAAGTTTGTGAATTTATTAGCCGGGTTGGCAAACGTTCGTATTTTTGTTGAAAAATCAACACCGATAAAATTTACGTCACGTCGTATAAAATCACCTCAAAACCCCTTATTTTCAAAAATAAGAAAAAGCATCATCCTTAATTTAAATAATTAAAAACTATTAACCAATAAAAACATTTTCTATTTTTCAGCCCTCGGTCTCCGTTCCTCGATCGCAACTCGAATAACCTTTAAAAATATATTTTAATACAACCACGTAGAAAAGTATATTTTAAACATATCAATATGCACAACATAATTAATTTATGCA
>NW_027358365.1:0-957 GCF_012295235.1 Primulina huaijiensis | reverse complement strand
TTTTATCACTTCACACAACACTTAAAATTTTTCTCTCCACTTCACGACACTTAAAATTTTTCTCTCTTACACCGTTTTATCACTTCACACAACACTTAAAATTTTTTTCTCTTACACAATTTCACACAACACCTAAAATTTTTCTAAGTACTTCATAACACTTCAAAATTTTTTCTCTCTTATACAATTTCACACAATAGGTAAAATTTTTCTCTCTTACACGATTATAATACTTGACAACACTTAAAATTTTTTTCTTTTACACGATTTTAGTTTCGATTATAAGTTTTTTATAGATTTCTTAAATTATTAAAAGTATTTTTTTTATTTTTCGAAACAAAGTAGCGACGGAAATTTTGATTAAAAACCGTCGCTAATATTAGCGACGGTCTTAATTGATAACTGTCGCTAATTTCAAATTAGCGACGGTTAAATAAACTGTCGCTCATTTGAACTAGCGACGGTTTAATAAACCGTCGCTACTTTTGACTTAGCGATGGTTTAATATAAAACCGTCGCTAATTTTATATAGCGACGGTTTCAAAAACCGTCGCAAATATGACCTATCACAACGGATAAAAACCGTTGTTGTTGAACTGACTTTCAACAACACCCTCAGTTACAACAGTTTTAAGAAGGCTACGACAACGGATTTTATCCGTTGTCGTTTGGCGTTTTTGGTGTAGTGTCGATTTGCAATCATTGTATTAACCGTATCTTGAATAAAATTTGCTAAATTTTGAAAACAGTCTCTTCTTCCCGATTCTTTCGTCGCTCGAAGTTGTACCGGGGAGTGTAGCTGAAGCAACTTGGCAGTCCCTTCATAAGGATACTACAACGGCTTCGATGATTGAAACACAGAGGTGCGATCTCCACATTCTTCTGCCCAATCTGTTTTCTCTACTTCGTTTTGTTAATCTCACAATTTTCAAGCAGACTCCAACAACAAACGCTTTC
>NW_027358364.1:0-2988 GCF_012295235.1 Primulina huaijiensis | reverse complement strand
ACATGTTTAGCAAACAGAAAGCAAAAATTTGTTAAAATTTTTTTCTGATTTTTCCGGTTTAACCGGGTTTAAACGGTTTTTCAGGTTAAACCTGTTTTTCGGGTTTTTACTTATCTCCGGACCGGTCTGGAGGCCGGTTCGCGGTTGAACCGGTCCGACCGGACGGTCCGGTCCGGTTTGGAGAACATTGAGAATTATGAGTTATTGTTATCGAGTATTGATGTTTGAGTTGACCGGTATAGCGAGATTATGCCGTTATGCCGTCAAAATGTACCGGGAATGAATATTGATACGTATATGTATTGAATTGGGTTAGAGATTGATAGAATGCATTTTGAAAATGTCATTTCAGATTTGTTGTGACAAGCTTCGACATCGAGACCTCGACATTTATAAAGACTACGACGAGAAAGGTATAATTCATGTGAATGCGGGAAGATACAACTCGAATTAGACTTGATTTGAGTTTCCCAAAATCACATACTAGATTGTTTATTTTTTTTATGTTTACGCTTTGTATATTGATTTATATTCAAGCATTTAAGATAGGAGAGTCATTAGCAAAATTGTCAAATTTCTAGATGTTCGGTGGTATCGACGCATAGGAGCAGATTTCCTCCGATTGTAGACACTTGTTACAGACATGACCGATGTGGGGACCCGGGCTCTAACTCGATTATCTTTGGGATTAATTGGATCTTTGTTAGAAAATGTGGGTCAAAATTTTGCTTTTAACATTTATTCAAATGTATATAAACAAGCACAAGACATTATATAAAATACTGTCATCTTATTCAACTACCATTAACATTCACATGTTCGTCTACAATTAACATACTAGTGTTTAAAAATTCAGTACATGTCTAGTAAGAAACCAGTAGAAATCTTCTTCTACCGCCCGTAATCTCCTCGCTATCTCGATCTCTCACCTTTGTCTAGACCCTGATCCTGTCCCACCTGTGATCATGCACACATACAGACACAACCACAGCCGGATACTCCGGTGAGAACAAATCCCAGTATAAAACATGTATACATGCATGTCATGCAATTCAATACATAATCATAAAACATGCCATCATGAATAAAATTCAATAACAATATGTTCCATAGTCTATGAAACAAGATCAATGCAACATAACTCAAACTCATGTATGGACTCAACTCGACTCTAACTCTAGGGATCCCGGTGTGAATAAGACGTCACGGTCTGCCACCTACCCTCTNAGTCTAATTCGAGTTGTATCTTCCCGCATTCACATGAATTATACCTTTCTCGTCGTAGTCTTTAGAAATGTCGAGGTCTCGATGTCGAAGCTTGTCACAACAAATCTGAAATGACATTTTCAAAATGCATTCTATCAATCTCTAACCCAACTCAATACATATACGTATCAATATTCATTCCCGGTACATTTTGACGGCATAACGGCATAATCTCGCGATACCGGTCAACTCAAACATCAATACTCGATAACAATAACTCATAATTCTCATCATAACACAATCTATCAAGCTGAAATCTGCATAATTTCATACACATATATGCTGGACAATCGTAATAATCGCATACGGTATCATTACTTCGATCCGGTTTCAAATATACTATCACCGATATGACAATAACACATAATAGTAATCAAAATCTGATTTCCTCAATCATCTCCACTTCAAAACATGCTGAAATGTAATAATACTTACATCCTTCGATAGCTTGAAGCAAGAGGAGTACGGAACCGAAGTCGGATCGAAATTCGGGCGGTTAGATCTTGCCTACCTAAATTCCTAAGAGATAAAGAAGCTTGAGAATAGCTATGGAGTTCTCTCGGTGCTTTGCTACTGAATCTATGAAGAAATGAAGACAATTGATATATATATCTTGCATGCCATATCATACGTGTCTTCTTCAGAATTTTTGTGTATTTCAGGCGGCGCTCGGGCGGTTGAAATATACCGCTCGGGTGCGGCATTCTCTGTCCGGATATCAACTTTATTCTACCCTGGCGCTCGGGCGGTCACAAACCACCGCTCGGGCGCCAGACTTTCTGTCCGAGAACTTTTCTTGGTAACCATTGGCGCTCGAGCGGTCTCTTTCTACCGCTCGGGCGCCACGACTTCTGTACAAATTTTGGCTCTTGAGTTGTACCGACGCCCGGCTTTTCCATTTGAGTTCCTACAACCTTAATTCTATCAATTTAGTACCATCTGACCACAGTAATCAAATCTCGGGCATTACATGTCTCCCCCTCTTAGATATAAGTTCGTCCTCGAACTCGCAGGCAATTAATCAAAGCAAGTAAAAGAGTAATATAATCAAAACTGAATACGTACTCACATCATAGAAATAAGTCGGGATATCTCAGTCTCATTTATGATTCTGTCTCCCAAGTGGCTTCTTCAATGCCATGACGACTCCACTGGACTTTCACCAACGGAATATTCTTCGTTCTGAGCTGTTTCTCTTTTCGATCAAGAATCTGAATCGGCTGCTCAACGTAACTCAAAGTTTGATCTAGCTCGGCTTCTTCAGGCTGAATGACATAAGAACTATCTGGCATATATCTACGCAACATTGATACATAAAAAACGTCATGTATCCCATATAAAGATGGAGGAAGAGCAAGTTTATACGCACGATCGCCAATCTTTTCAAGAATCTCGTACGGACCGACGTATCGAGGAGACAATTTCCCACGTTTGCCAAATCTGACAACGCCTCTGAAAGGAAAAATCTTTAAGAATACTCTGTCTCCCTGCTCAAACACTAACGGTCTACGTCTGATGTTCGCGTACTTCGCCTGTCTATCTTGTGCCGTCTTCATTTGCTTCTGAATTATCTTTACTTTCTCTGTCATTTCACGAATCATATCTGGCCCTAAGTCTGGTACCTCTGAGATGTTATCCCAATATAGTGGAGATCTGCACTTCTTTCCGTATAATGCTTCAAACGGAGCCATCTCGATGCTCGTTTGATAGCTGTTGTTGTAC
>NW_027358363.1:0-1925 GCF_012295235.1 Primulina huaijiensis | reverse complement strand
TGTGGTGCTCGATCTAATACATATTGTACTCAATTCATGTGTACTGTATGCTCGATTGGCAATTAACTATATTCAATCGGACTTTTTTTATACCTCGGCATTGCCACAATATAACTTCATACAGAAATGAAGTGTTTCTTAGCATTATTATATGACCAACTCTATGTGATGCTAGATCGAATATATATCATACTCAATTCATGTGTACTGGGTGCTCGATTGGTAATTAATATACTCAATCAGACTTTTTTTGTACCTCGACTTTGTCACAATATAACTTCATCCGGAAATGAAGTGTTTCTTAGCGTGCTTATATGACCAACTTTATGTGGTGCTCGATCGAATATATATTGTACTCAATTCATGTGTACTGGGTGCTCGATTGGTATTCAAAATAAATTTTCATAAAATTTTACTAAGTTAAGTGATATTCAATATTGACTTTAAAAACTTTATACAGTTCTAGATATATTCAAATTTGTAGTAGAATTTTAATAACTACATAAAATTCATTAACATACGAAAAATAAAGCCTAATTCACTTTAATTCTTGTGTACATCATATCACGTGATACTACTAAACTCTGATAAACATTCGTCTACTCTACTTGTGAAGTATTGTATGGATTCATCTATATTGAAGTTGTTGTGCCAATACCATCTTGATTAGTTTGGAGGTTTGATGACCATAATTGTGTACATATATACTATTATATGACCAACTTTATGTGTTGCTTGATCGAATACATATTGTACTCAATTTATGTGTATTGTGTGCTTGATTGGTAATTTACTATACTCAGTCGGACTTTTTTTTATACCTCGACATTGCAACAATATAACTTCATTCTGAAATGAAGTGTTTCTTAGCATGATTATATGACCAACTCTATGTGATGCTCGATCGAATATATATTGTACTCAATTCATGTGTACTGGGTGCTCGATTGGTAATTTACTATACTCAATCGAACTTTTTTTGTACCTCGACATTGCCACTATATAACTTCATCCGGAAATGAAGTGTTTCTTAGCATGCTTGAAACGACTCGTGCTACTAAAATACTACTAGAATTTTTTTTTTTGGTAAAATAATCCTCAAAAAAATTACATTTAAATGCATGCATACAATAACAGTTGTCAATCAGACATTTTAAAATAAAATTATTCAACTACTTGTAAAAATACTGCAGTTAAAAAAAATACCAAATCATCAAACCCTAGACTGTCATTTAAAATAATTCAAATACGAAATATGCAAAGTCTTGTCAAACCATCAACATATAAAAGCGAAAGTGCATAAAAATATCAATGTTTACTCCTAACTCATAAACATAATGTGCGGAAAAATATGGTCCTCGGGTTAGCGTGCGCACATCTAGCCCCGCCTACTCAGTCTTCGACGCCTCCAGTCTCAATATGCTCACCTGAATCATTCATATTTAGTGAGTCTAAATATTCAACACACCTGAACCGTGATAGCAAGTACATATACAACATGCAACAGTGAAAAGTACTGTAATTAAAATACATTTTATGATCTCAAAAGTGTAAGCATAAACATGACATGTCAAAGCATAAATGTGTCCATATCGCATCATATCCACATATACGTGTTCAATTTTCTTTATTTGAATTCCGTTCATTAGTTGTGACTTTCGTATCAGCTCTGTTCGATGGATCCATCTACGTATAACCGCGGTACCCGACGGCGGAGATATCGACGACAATATTATCCATCCACTGAGCTTTAACCTTACATGTTCGTGTTCGCGTTTGTATTAGTCACAACCAACTCCTTCCTCCAAAACATGTCATCGTATTAATCACTTATAAAAATCATGCATATACGTAAATTTCTTCAGACCAACCACGCAACGTATTTTTCGTATTTTCATAAAAATTCATATTCATAATATCATATA
>NW_027358362.1:0-405 GCF_012295235.1 Primulina huaijiensis | reverse complement strand
ATTCCACGCACTATTATTTCATCAGATCACATAGGATATCCACACGTGTAGGTGAGCAGTGAATTCTCGACTACAATGCACTGGCTCCTACATGTGTCACAACTGTACCCAATCTCGCCACCTGGTTACTCTCCTCGAGCCGGTAAATGAGTCAAAGCACAGCCCTAGCATATAGAGCCTCATTGTTGTCCTGGGTCGTAAGGACTAATGGTGTACAATCATAACAATGGACTTATCCTCTCGATGAATGATAACCACTTGGAAAGTCCGAGGGAGGGTTGTTCGGTATAATCATCATATGACTACCCATCTGCATGTTTGGACATCTCTATGCCCTTACCACGAAACGCGGTACACAATATCATAGATGCTAGTCTCGAGCTCAAGCGACCTTTATCCATGTTT
>NW_027358361.1:0-16176 GCF_012295235.1 Primulina huaijiensis | reverse complement strand
TGATACAAAATTATGTCAAGTAGTTGGGAAAAGTCACTTCTGGGACATTGATTTTTTCAGTTGGGGATAACACACGGACGAATGAAGTCGTAACTCGGAAAAATTAGATTTAGAACATCGGATGGTATTATTAATCTTTTGCCTCCCCCGTCTTCCTGATATTGCCACTTGAATTCCCCCTACTTTTGTGTCTCGCATACTTCAATTTCAAAATCCATACACGTTTCTTTTATTCACAGGAAGCTCCATTTCGATTGAAGTGCTACCAAATCGCAGCATCGGATCGTTGATGTAGATTTGGAAATCTTAACTTATGGAAACGAGTGGAATTAAATTTCTTTCTAACTATTGAAACCTACAAATTAGACACTCTCTGAAAGAGACCGAGAATGAACGAAGCTAAATTAAAACTTTTAGTTCCCTCTTAAAGAAACAAGTCAATGGAATTCTTTAAATCATTTATTTAAATAAAACTGGAAAAAAGTTCAACAGAGCACATAAGCGCGGGGGTAGGGGACGGCTAATGAAATTCTCTAGCACAAAACACACCTGATCAAAAAGAGACATTATATCTGTTTTGGCATCTTTTTGAGGTTTCCCTGGTACTAAACCAGGAATGATTGATGGCGAACCCGTAAAAAGATCTTCAATTCCTGAAGGGGATTGGGTCTTGTTATCAACAAGTTTTGTTTGGCTAGTCTTTTCTGTTGTTGACGATGATGCAGCAGCTGTTGCAAGTCGCCAGATGTTACTTACAGAAGAAACATGTCTAGGTACCAAACTATTTAGAACCTAAAATTGAGATTGAACTATGCTCCAAAAAAAATAATAAAATAAATTTGAGATTGAATTCTTGGTGCCTAAAATATTTTCTCAAAAAGAAACAAACAATAAGCAGACAGAGAATGAGAGCAATTCACACATACATTGAAATCCAGCCCACGTATTGTCATCCGCAGATACCATGGCAGAATTTTCAACGGAACCATCCAGTGAAAGCATATTGAAAAGATCAGTAGCATAATCAACTTTAGGGGGAGAAACAGTTTCTGCAACATGCTTTGTAGGTTCAGATGGTTCCGTTTTCTGAATCACTTGTTCAGTCACATGAGATGGAGCAATCTGCATATAAAAATTTAGACAGATAAACAAGGGTCTAAAGTTTGCATTTTCATCCTTCGAACATAATTTATTCTAAAGAGAGTGGCACTAGTTTTTCATAAATCAACTTCTGCACTCTTCATGGTTTAACAAATTACTCTATGCTTACAATGCATATCAGATTTCTTTCCCAGATTTGACAACAATTAGCATCTTCAATTGAAATAAAATGTATCTGATTAAATAGGTATCGAAAGGATAAGAATATGGCAACATGAAATAACTCCATTGATAACATCATGTATATGCAAAAGGATAAGTGGTCAAACTTTTAAGAAGACACGGGTAAACTAAAAAGGTCAAATAAGAATGAAACTCGAAATACTTGTTCTGATCCTTTAGGAGTTCTAGGAGCAGCAATATTTTCTTTCGTAACAGGTGCTGGAACATGTTTCCTCTTATCGGCTAAGAGCCCAGAATGGCTGAGATGCCCGTAGCCACTTCTTTCACTTGGTCTTTGCTGCTGTACAGAAGTTTTTTCTTCTATTCTCCTAGGTGGTGACTTTGGCTTCCCATCTTTGGATATCCATCTCTTTTCTTCATATCTTNTATAACCCGATTTTGAATTTTTTTTATAATTTTTTAAAAATAAAATTAAATAAAATTCAAAAAAAATAATACAAATATTTTAAGTTAAACACATAATAATAAAATCTCTCATATATTTGATTTAAATTTGAAAGTTTAATCGTAGAATTATAAAGAATATTTATTAAATCAAATAAACAATTATTTAAAAAATAAAAATATTCAAAATAAATATTAAATTATGAAATTTTGTGATATAAATATAAAATAAATATTTTTTCAAACATACAATATATAAAAATGTAGGTAATATTTATTAATTATATTTTTTTAAAAAAATAAAATTTTCGGATCAACCCGATCATTTTTTTCGAGTCAACTATCGGGTCCAACCCGAACCCAAAAACTCCAAACTCAAACCTGATTTTTTTCGAGTTAAATCGTGTCGGGTTGATGGATCATGTCGGATTTTGACATCCCTGCTTAGTCTCCACGTGACGTGATTCAACAAAGCCCCTGGTTTCGGATACTAATATCATAAATGCCATCACACTTCTTCTTAATAGAGATTCCCAAGGGGAGTGGACCGTACTAAATATCCATTCCCTTTTATTTCCCATTAAAAAATAAAAAGAATTTTCGAAATTAAAATTTGCCAAAAATAATTGATGTTCCAATTTATTATTATTATCAGCATATGGAACATAGCTCAAGAGTATCATCTTGCACATGCTAAAAGAGAATGGATCAAGACATAATAACACATAGATAGACTAGTTTCCCAATAATACATTTTATAATATTATATGAGGCATCTTATTTTAATAATAAAATATATGGTTACACTTCGATCAATACAAAAAATTCAAAATTACATTTGTAACACAAAAACAACTCACTATTTATTATTCTTATATTTGTCAAAAGATCATGTCAAAATATAAAATATTTTTTTAAAATATTTTTTATATTAGAGATGGTTCTTAAAATATTAGACACCGATAAATTGAATCGAGTTTGATTTTTAAACCAAACATAAAACACTCAAAATAATATATCACAAAAATCGATTAAACACAGTATTTGCCTGATTGAAACTACTAGTTAAAATGGAACAACTCATTTTGAACACTCGGATAATGTGAACTAGCTTGGCAACAGCTTGGATCAAGCGAACATCTCATATCAAGCCAACAGACCAGATCAGACCATCATATTAACACAGTTTGATCAGCTCGATCTAATAACAGTTTAGTTTCGAAAAATGGCCAGAAACACGAATTTGATCGTTTCAATGTAAGAATTCATAGACAACCTTTTCAAAAAATTATGTTCTCGTGTCTAACGTATATATTACAATTGGAGGCTATATATATAACATATTGAAAATTAAATACAAGTCTTGGAAGATGATTCAAATCATGAGCATCCTACATGAAGAAGTTAGCTAGAATGAGAGCAAACTCAAGTGTGAAAATACATTTGGTATATACATACATTGAAAAAATCCTCAAACACAATCATTCATATTTACACATGAGAGTCGAGTTTCAAAGTTTAGTCGAGTGAATCTTTACACAAAGACATTAAAGATTGTGTTTGTAGTATTGACATAAGAGACGATAAACATTATGCGGATTGTGAGATTGTGACATACAATCGAGTGTGCTAGGAGTTTCAATTAGGCAATTGTGCTTATCTGATATGATTTGGTATGTTATGAGCTTGAGCTGTTGGTTTGACTCGAGCTGTTCCAATTGAGATGTTGCCAAGCTAGTAGAAGTCGAGCTGTTGGCTTTGCTTTTTCTATAGCTCTTGATTCGTCGCTTTTTGGACAAAGTGATAAACATGAAAATTATAATCATTTCTCTTAGCTTTTAATGGAATCAAAAATCACTCGATTCTATGTTTGTATGAGAAAGATATGTTTGACATATTAGGCTGTTAGTATTCTAAAACTTGTTCTCACTCTGTGCAAAACCAGCAAAGTCGTCGTGGTTTATCAGCTTTTTTTGTTCCAATTCGACTTTGACTTATGAAGATGATTTGTAGATCGTTATATTACATTTATAATGCATATTGAATTGTTCCATGTGAATAACAAAACTGAGAGATATGACCAAAACACCAGAACTGCTTCGTTTAAGCTGATTGTTGTTTTCATTTCAATCAGCTCAATTTTGCGACTGATATTTTGCTTAAATAACGTTCAAACCAACTCAGCTTTTGTAAAAAAATAACTTACGTAAAATTTAGTTGTTTAGGTAGCTTGTCATTTAAATCATCAAGATGTGAGATATCATCAAAACACTGCAACTCGTCAGATTTTCTGCTTGATTGATTTCGAGTTTCAGCTTCCAACTCGAGCTAGCAGTTTCACCATTGAGTAAATATTTTAAAAATATAATAGCAAGTTTTGTAATTATCAAAATTAAGATTACTTATATTTCTCAATCCAACGTACCTATACCGAATTAAATATATATAATATTGTTTATTTTCAAACAAATAGGTACTTCGCCTTTTCTCTGATTTCAAATTACAAATCGGTTCTTCTTAATAAAATAGGTGCTTCCAACTTTACCTTTTCAGATTACAATTAAGTGCTTTGCTTTTTACAGTTTACAACTTCGTTTTATTTCACCATCGACTATCATCCTTAATGGTAAGTGTATTCAGTGTTTAATTTTTATAAAATAGTATAAATTTGATGTTATTTTGTAAGATAATAATGTTAGGATAAATTGTTTATATCATTTGCTAATTTTTATATTTATTTTTTTCCTTATTTTTTGTATTCAACTTCATTATATAATTATATATAAAATATTTCAGTCGGTTCGATTATTGAAAATTAGTTCGATCCGGAGCTGAAACGAAAGAATAATTTGAATAGTATCTATTACATAACTTCTTTTTTCAAAAAAAAAATTTATTGAACGACACCGTAACAGTGGAAATACCATAAAATTTGTTAATGATATAATTAACCAATAGTTTTTAAAAAAGGAGAAATTAAATGGGGAAAAATAACAAATGGCGACCCACAAACGATACAACCAAGAACAGACCCGCCTTGTCTATCACACACGCAGCGTTTTCTCTTCCTTGTACACAGCTTGCGTACACCGCAACCCCCACAATGGAAAAAATCACAGCTTTTTTCACCATTTCAACAGTGATTCTACGACACCCACGACACCAAAATTTTACTCCATCAATCAGTTGTCCATCCATGGCAAGCAATCAGTAAAAGAGAGCAGTAAAAATCACGCAAATCAAGAAAACAGGGATGGATTTAGATATACCCCATTATTTCCGCACTTCAAGCATAGGTAGCAGCAGCACAAACACCGCTGCCTCTACGAGCGAGCTTTTCATTTGCTTCACTTCTCGGCTGTCTTCATCATCATCTTCTATGAAACTCTCCAAATCAATACTCAGCCCTGGCCGCGCCACTAGGGACTGTGGTCCTGTTTCTCTTACTTCTTCCCTCAGTCGCCGACTACGCACCAATGGCAGCCTCAAGGGTGGCCAAGCTTCTCCATTCTTTACATTATCTGGCAAGAAAAGAGGCTGCAGCTTTGAAAACCCAGAGCCCTCTTCACCTAAGGTTACCTGCATCGGACAGGTGAGAGTGAAGACCAAGAAAAGAGTTAAGCAAACTCGGAGTTTCTCCAAAAGGCGGGGTGGCGATCTTAGTTTCAGAAAAATTGAACAACTAGGCGGCGTTAGAGCGTACCAGGGTGAGGATAGAACTAGCAGTCAGCAAAAATTTTCAAATCCTAGTGCTCACGCTCAGACGCAGCAGCAGTCTCAGGAATGCTTGACTCACAGGAACCAGAAATGGGTTCATTTGCCAATATCGATTTGCGAAGGTTTAAGGTCGTTCGGTTCCGAATTCAGTTGTTTTTTCCCGTGCAAAAGCTCGTGTTTTTCTACAAGTGAAAGGGAGAAATCAGAGGAGCGTGGACCAGGTGAAAATGAAAATGGATGCGGAGCTGTGTTTACGCGGTGGCTGGTGTCTGTGAATGATGGTGAAGGAGGAAAGAGGAGGGAAATTGAGCTCGTGGTCGGCGGGGGAGATGAGGAGGAGATCTTGGCGGAGAGATATTCGATGAGGAGTTCAAGAAGGCATGTCTTTGAAGATATTGAGGTTAAGAATAATAGGATCGAAGTAAAGGGGCAGAGTTTGGAGGGGGAAGAGGAAGCCGCAAGAGTGGGCATTTGCATACCCCCAAAGAACGCTCTTTTATTGATGAGATGCAGATCCGATCCCATGAAGATGGCTTCTCTTGCCAACAAGTTCAGCTGGGATGCGAAGGCCGCTCATAAAATTGAATATGAGGATATTAAAGAGGGAAAAAATGATGAACAAGTTGGTAAAGATGTTGATGAATTTGAAGAGGTACAAAATGGTGATACAATTAGTGTAGAAAGTGAAGAACAGGAGAATTTGCGAGGATGTGATGTTAAAGATGAGATTTTTATGGGAAATAAAGCTGAAACAGGCGAGGTTTTTGAGGAAGAAGATGTTTCAGTCGAGCATATAGATGAACAAGAGACCCTAAATGAAGCAGAAGTGATATCGGAAATAGGAGCCGTCTGTAACGAGGAAAAAAGTCGAGGACTGCTAATTATTAGCTTCCAAGAAATGGAAGAAAAGCAAGAGCAAGAAAGTGCGGTCACGAAGGAGATGACATTAGAGGAGGAAGAGGAAGAGGTTGAATCGAATATGTCTTCATTTGAAGCTCTTTCAGATCAAGAAAATGCTGAACATTTTGAAGATTATCCAGTTCAACCAGAGGAAGAAGCAGAAGATGCCTCACTTTGCCTTTTAACTTCATCGAATGGATCAGATGACAAAGAAAGCGAGGGCAACGAAATGCCAACACTCCACCATGATGCTGCAATGGAGAAACAAGATGGAGAGGAAACACAACGGAACCCCAGTTTTACAGATTGCTACGACGTAAATCAGGAGGAAACCCAGCTGAATTGCGAGGAAGAAAACTCTCGAAAAGATGGAACCGAAGAACAAAAGGCAGCAACTTCACCTACAGTGACAGGAATTGGGGCCCCTGAAAATCGAGAATTTCTTGTTGGTAGTCAAGATGCAAAGAAAGAAAAAGAAAGCCACGTGCTACCCGATTGCTTGCTGTTAATGATGTGTGAACCGAAGTTATCAATGGAGGTTTCCAAGGAAACCTGGGTCTGCAGCACTGATTTTCTCAGGTGGCTTCCGGAAAGGCCACTTAAACCGCCGGCTAAACCTGCCAAAGTTGGCAGCGGTGGCGAACAAGGCCCAATGAAGAGGAGGCTCAGCGTTGACTCGAAGCCTAAGCCCAATTCACAAAAGGAGAAACACGAACTCCAGCAGCCGCGGCGTTCATCGTGCTCCCTGCCACCCGCCACGGCGGCCGCGTCTAGGGCCAACATAATTGAGCAGGAACTTGTAAATGCTGTTGCTTATGAGCCGTTGGCGCTGACTAGATGCAAGTCGGAGCCCATGAGTACTGCAGCTACCAAGCTCTTACCCGAGTCCCATTTCTGGAAGAACGCTATCAGAAAGCTGGAGCCGCACAGGCGAGCCACGCTCGGCGCTGCTGGGGTCGGGTTTTGAGCTGAGCTGGCAACAAATCGCAAAAAGGAACCTTTTTAGGCTTAGTGCACAGTAGTTTTTCCTTCCGAACAATGTTTCCTTGTCTGTAAATTTTGTTAAATGTTTAGGTTGTTTTATGATAAAAATATGAGGATGCTTGTTTGTGACTACTGTTATGTTTAGACAATCTACTCCCTTTCTTCTGCCATGGAACCAGTAATTGTAATTTCACCTCTGTATTTTTGTGACGCTCTTGTTCAAATTAGTTGCTTTTACTAGTTCCCTCTCGTTTGTAAATTACGTATGGGTTTTAGACTTCGAACATAGCTGTTTAAGTTGATTTGAACTCATTTTCCAGTAGCTTATATATAGTCTAAAATGGAAAAATCTCCATTTTGAGATTCAATTATCCCCCATCTCAAATATATAATATTGTCATCTGAATTTGAAATGTTATCATATGAATTGAGATGATATGCTGTGTTTACTCTCACAACAGAGGATCCACATCATTGTTTTAAAATTTTCTACTTTCAAATGGGAAAGTAAGAGAAAAACTGAAAGGACATGCACGCACGCACGCACGCACTTTTGCATTAAAAAATATCCAGACTAGTGGAAGTCGAAGAAATCAGACAACAGCAAACTGCAATGTGTCCGTATATGTTGACAGGACAGGCTGTTCTTTTTTACAGTATAATAATTATTGGTGATAATTTTCAAAAGTGAGTCTCATGTGAGACCGTCTCACGGATCTTAATCTGTGAGACCGTGAGACGGGTCAACCCTACCCATATTCACAATAAAAAGTAATACTCTTAGCATAAAAAGTAATACTTTTTCATGGATGATCCAAATAAGAGATCCGTCTCACAAATACGATCCGTGAGACCGTCTCACACAAGTTTTTGCCAATTTTTAATAGTATGGACACTAACATGTGTTGTGAATGCATGAAAAAGTAGTAAAAACATGTGAAGTTCAACGTTGGAAACAAACCAACCAATTATTCAATTGATATTTCAAAATTTTAATTTTTTTAAAAAAGAGATATATACAGTCAAATCAGCATCATCGTTGGGGTGGATGAGAAATGTTAGATGGAGCCCCGGTTTGCCAGCTATAACGGACAACGCTGGTACCCGGAGCAGGCCAGTGTGTTGTGAAAGTAAAAGTCCTGATCAGGCCCAATTTTTACTTAACGGGCTTATAATGGACCAACCCATGTATCACATATCAGTTCAGGCCATTCAATATCCAGCACTAGGATGGGCCTTACTTAAAAGGCCTACGAATCATTGTTACGAATCAACCCACAACGGCAACTCCTGAAATTTGATTGATTACATTATAGAGTCGTATGATTTTGGCCATTTTACGGATAAATGTGCTCGACACCGATTGAAGATTACACATATCTCTGTCCTCTCATCTTGAATGTTTTCAGTTCACAAATATTTATCAATAAAGTTAAAGAAAAGACTTACATAGAATAATATCCATATAAAAGATTATCGAGAAAATTATATTTTTATTGCATGTTTGTCATTTTTTGTCGATCGATTAATAAGTGATCTTGATACATTATCTTATCCGACGTATGTCACTTCGATGAAAAAGTTTAAGAAAAAAATCTTATATAAGACAATATTCGTATAAAAAATTATCAAGAAAATTACATTTTTATTGCAAGTTTGTCAATCAATGATCTTGGTAAATTAACTTACACTTTTTTTAAAATTCTAATATTTTTTCGTCGTCGTCAATTTTCTTCGTCACGTCATCATTTTCTAGTGACAACACATTATCTTTTTCCGATGTATTTAATACTTCGATTAAAAAAAACCTAAAATTTGAGGAGAAAAAGTGCAATTTAGAAGGGGATATGAAAAGATTTTTACAAGTTTGCCTAATAATAATCTTGACCTCCTCTGGTGTTTTTGAAATATATTACAAGAGGTCATTTTTTCAAAAAAAAAAAAATTATTGATCAAGATTAGATATATAAAATTACTCCTAATAATTTCATCTTTTGGATGACAGTAAATGATGTATTTAAAAAATAAGTATTTTGGTCATGTAAGTTGGTTTGTTTTGGATTTTAATCATGTAACTTATCAAAATTTGATTATCATCCAATTACTTGGATTTTTTTGGGGTCTTTTTTTGCTTGAAGCCACTAATACATTGAATATTCTTTATTTGATATTTATATTCTTTTAAATGACTCATATTGTGTAAATAAAGCCCATGTTACATACAATAATATTCATATAAACAAAAATAAAGAGAAAAAATAAATTAACACGACACACAATACTTCAAAAATGGTAGGAAAATCCTTTTCATTTTGATTATGTATATTTGAATATATATAATTTAGGTTTTACTATCGTCACATAGGCCACATATGAAAGCATTGATTTCAAATAAGCAAAATATTCGCTAGATTTAGTGATTTCGGACAAAAAAGACAAAAAAAATCAAGATATAGTATGAAAAGCAAACTTTGACAAATCACGTGATTAAAATCCAAAACATATCAACTTATATGACCAAAATCATAATTTTCCCTTACAAGCAAAACATGATAAGCATAAAGATGCGAGATTTATGCTGGACTAACTAGATAATAGACTTGTTGTTTTCACAAAATCATACAAGATATAGTACAAGGTACGAAAAATAGCAATAATGAATATTAATCAGATCAAATTCGATATTAGGGAGATGTAATTGGGGTATCAAGAACAAGGGTAAGTCTATTGTGAGATGGTCTCACGAATTTTTATCTGTGAGATGGATGAACCCTACCTATATTCACAATAAAAAATAATATTTTTAGCATAAAAATTAATACTTTTTCATGGATGACCCAAATAAAAGATTCAACCCACGAAATTGATCCGTGAGACCGTCTCACAAAAGTTTTTTTTGTGAAAGAACAATTGTTTGGAGTCAAATAGTAATTTATTAATATAACTCAATTATTGTATAATAATATATAATTATTGATAATTACTTAATTTAAATTTTAAAATACCATATTTTTGTCTATTAAAGCTAAATTATTGTACAATAATACTTCAATGAGTAGCAAATAAATTAAATTTAATAATTGGCTTGATATGAGAATTAGATGAATTTGGTACGAGAATTTTTTTTTATTATTTTGCATGTTAAGAGAAAAGAAGTCTATGTACAAAGAATGTGATAAAATAATATGTTTTTTTAATATTTCAACGCCAATGAATTAAGTTAAAAAATTTGACATGGAGATTGACACCAAATATTCATTGACATGAAGACTGATTTCTAATTGAAATAAGGTATACAATTTTTTTTGGAGTTACTTCTTATATCATTATCTATTAAATAGAGGAAAACTTGAATAAATGGTATACTATGAAGTAATTATATTCGATGTCAATTATTAAAATGGAAAAGTCAACATAAACATGCGAAAAATAATGAAAAAAGAAGATATAATTGGTGACTGAAAAAACATATACGTTAAAATTGAAAATGTTAAAAAATAGATAAATTATCAAGGATGTTATAAATCATAAAAAAAAAATTAGAGAGAATTCATAAGAAAAAAAGATATGAGACTTAATACTGAGATGCAATTTTCATTGAACTGAATTATTTATATTTATATATGAAAGTAAATAATATAAATTTTTACACATGTTATCTCCACCACAAATCTTTCAAATCTAATAGATAAAGATAAACATCTACAATACAAATTCTCTATAACAAAGAAAAATCACAAATAAGATTGAAATAACTAATAAATAACAATAAAGATTCAAAATTTTAACAAGTCATAAAAGTAAATTAAAAAATTATAATATATATTCATTGACATAATTAACTATATTTATAATATATAAGTATTTCAAAATATTGAGTATGTCTCTTGTGAGACGGTCTCACGAATCTTTATCTGTGAGACGGGACGACTTTACCGATATTTACAATAAAAAATAATACTCTTAGCATAAAAAGTAATACTTTTTCATGGATGACCCAAATAAAAGATCCGTCTCACAAAATACGACCCGTGAGATAGTTTCACACAAGTCTTTGCCCAAAATATTTAACATGAATATTATCTTTGATTCAATATGATACTTTAATATGTATTAGTTCAATATAAAAATTAACTTTAATTCAATTTGATACCATCACAAATAAAAGTATTCAAAACGTTTTTCTTACTTCGCCCTCTAAAAACAACAAATGACCAGTGGGGCAACGAGGAATTTTTAATACCTCTTCTTGTTCACACGATTAAGTGGTGTACGAATGCACACTCTTTTTAGAGACCACGTTCAAGGAAATACAACAAAGATGATTGCTAATTAGTCAAAGGTAGCAGATTTCGCAGAACTTGGCTCGTTCATCGGAGAATTTTGCAGGAGTTGAAGGAATAATGAAGGGTTGGAAGGAGGATTACCTGGATATTTTGTTAGTTCCGCTTGGGATTCTCCTCATGCTTGTTTATCATCTCTCCCTTCTCTACAGATACCTGAAATGTCCTGACACCATAGACATTGGATACGAGAATCATACTAAGAGAGCTTGGGTTGAAAGAATGTACCTGGTGAGAAAAATAAAAGCCCTTTATTTATTCTCCATAAATGACTTGTTGGTTTTGACTGAGATTCCTTGTAATTTTGAAGGGCTTTCGTTTTTTTACTTTTAATGTGGATTGATGATGTCGATTTTTTCTTTTGATTAGGCGGAAGCGAAGGACAGAGGGCCTGCAATATCAGTGATCAGCAGTAACATAACAGCAGCTACAGCACTTTCGTCAATTTGTCTAGTACTCAGTTCCCTAATCGGAACATGGATCGGGGGCTCTGCCTCGAAGAACACAAGTATCTTCACAAACAAATTGGTATACGGAAGCACGAGTCCGTCCACGGTGTTCATCAAGTTCGTATCTCTACTTTCTTGTTTCATGGTGGCCTTCGCCTGTTTTGTTCAAACAGCAAAGTACTTTGTTCATGCGAATTTCCTCATCAGCATGCCGAATAACGACATTCCGGTGACTTGCGTGGTAAAAGATGTGATAAAGGGGAGCAACTATTGGTTGGCTGGGATAAGATCACTGTTTTTTGCCACCAATTTGCTGCTATGGATCTTCGGTCCCATACCGATGTTTTGCTGCTCGGTGATTATGGTGGTGATGTTGGTTATTATTGATCGGAATACGACACCTTTGCATCAGTATGCTCCTGTTACAGACAGCCATGATTTGTCCAACAAGATTGATAATGGAGAAAAGGCCGTCGCCAATGCATAGCTGCATCACAGAGCACATGATGGAAGCGGAAGCAGAAGCAGAAGCACGAGTTCTTATCGTTGTTGATTGTTTCGAAATTGTTTTTGAGACGAAGGTTCAAAAACAGTATATCAATGTTAGAGCTTCCAAATTTTCATTCCATCCCAACATATGCGAAACAAGGCCATGACTCACATTTTAGGTCGCAAAGCTTTTTTTTTGTAATAGCTCCATTAGTTGTATTAATAATGATCTACCCACGTAGCTTGTAAACCTCGTATCTCGGGACTTCCCGAATTAGTATCTCGGGACTTCCCGAATTAATGTTATTATAGTTCATTTTAAAAAAAAATAAGTATATCAAAGTTTCAGATTCTACTTTAATTTTGAATATAATTTAAGATTTACTCCTGATTATGTTCTTAGGCAATTCATATATAATTTTTCTATACTTGTTTAGGAAAAAGGAATAAGTGCAATTACTTTATCAATCTCTGAGAAAGAAAATAATAATTAAATATCAAAAGAAAAAGTAAAACTTTTATGACCAAACAAATCACTCTTGAACAGTGTAACAACCACGTTTAGTCTACCAAACACGGCTCACAGATACATTATATAACGTGGAAGCCATCAAATTTGAACCTACTCTAATCAACATATTCATCTTCTTGCTTAATAAAGATTCATCGACACCGTAATCCGATGAACAAGTGCTTCTCCTTGTGGGATTAAAGAAAGAATGGGGCACATATTGAAGGAAGATTACTTGGATTTTGTTTTGGTTCCAAGTGGTTTACTCATCATGCTTGGATACCATGTGTACTATCTCCACAGATGCATCAAACTTCCTCAAACCACGAAAATTACAATAGAAAGACTTGAATTCAAAGAATCTTGCATGTGATAACAACCTATTAATTACACGTCTTTTATTAATTAATACACGATTAATTAAGATTTAGAGATTTTAATATGCGACGATTTGGGTAAAGGGGGGTCGGGGGACGATCACGCCTTCGTCTCAGAAAATTTTATGGATTTACTTATATTCATATACTTGGACTATTTTACAACTACCATTTTGATCAGCAAATTGAAGCCAAGGAGAGAGGACAAGCAGTAGCCGTAATTGGAGCAAGCATATCTGCAGCAACTTCCTCAGCTTCAATCTCACTTGCTTTAAGCTCTGTAATACGAACATGGTTCGGAAGCTCTAACCGCAACGATCACGTAACGAATCAAATATACGGAATTCATGGAGGTGACGCTACACTTTCTTGATACAAATTCAGCCCCGATGCCTTGGTATAACACATCTGCCATAAATGAGTACTTTGAGGAGTTTGATAGAGAAATGAGTGAAGAAGTAACCATGAATCATGATTATTGCTGTCAAATGGACCAACCAATGACGAGAAATCCGGCGATTATGCAGACCCACCAACAAAAATTAAAAATAAATAAAAAAATCGTTACAATTAATTAAAAATTTCATTTTATAAATAAATAATATTTTTAAAAAATATCAACAAAATTTTTAATTATTGATTTAACACGAAAAAATTTCAACCCAATTCGATAAATTGAATCATGAGACGGACCTGACATATCTAACCAAATTGAAGCGTCAAGAAAGATCGGTGACGGTCGAAATGGGATGTTAGCCGGTTCGATGATGTAAGAAATTACACTAATCTGTAATTCCATATATCAGAAGTATGATGCAGAATATGACATATAACTGTACAAAGTCACAAAAGAATGCATCTGCGTAGACAAGAAAGATGGAACTTTTTGCGAGAATGATCTTTATTTTCAAACATCGAATGCTAATTTAGAACCAAATCAATTCTACATATATCCAAGACAATCAATCGCTTATTTTGTGAATCAATTCCACTAACATTCCTGGTGCACATTAGAAGCCACAGCTCTGGCCCAGAACTTGATCTGTTCTTTCATGGCTTCTGTTGATTTGTTTCCACCCCATTTGGGAACCGGCGGAACAGAACTATGCGTCCCCCGTGCCTCAGAAAGATAAAGCGGGTGTTTCTCTGGCAAGCCTGGAATTATGCTAATTTTGTGATGATTCAATGTCTCTTTTTTCTTACTATCATAGCCAAAATCTTGCATTTTTTTGGATCCCATAATACTAGCACTCTTCTGTTTCCTGAGCTGCTTCATTATTGGTTGAGTTCTAATCTCCTCTAAGCTCTCCATTTTTATGCCATCTCTCTCCGGTTTCTTTCTTGGTTGATGCCTTTTTATGCCAGAACTTGGTGACACGCCCTGCGAAATTGTAGCAACAAGGTAAATTTTGAAGACCCTAGTGTTTGATTAAAGAAAGACTACACAAAAAGCGATCATTATTAATTTCTTTAAGAAAAACATACCTTTACATGTGTCACAGTGTCCGAATTTTTCATAGAAGCTTGCCTGATCAGTTTCCACATAGAAAATTCAACCTCTTCATCTTGAAACTCGTCGGTTCTCAAACTCGTGGGCAGAGATGGGGCGCGACTTAAATTCGTTGACAAAATTCTCCTGCTGGATTTGCTTCTTCCAGGATCTGTACCCCATTTTGCGGCAGAGCTTTCATTGATTCTTTCTTTCATGGAAGCTGGCAGAGATGGAGCCTTTACCAGATTAAACTTAAGGGATTCACCGTTCCCACATAGTTTCTTGATCGATTCATAGGTTTCCTCATACGACTTTTCACCAAAGATCTCTGTACTGAAATGGTTTGACGAAGTGCAAGGTTCAGAAAAACTTCGAAACATCCTAGAGTTATTACAGTGAAGCAAGTTTCCAAAGAACCACAATTCATCCAACAGCTCCTCGGGCTCTATCTTCTCATCAGAATCTTTTATGGGCTCTGGATTTTCATGAACTTTAAGATCCATAGCTTTTGATGAAGAAAAACAAAGGTGCGTTTCTTGAAATTCCTCAACCTTTTTGGGTATGGTTTTGTTGTGTCTATCTATTTCCACATAAATTGACAAAAAGAAATATATGGTTATCTTCGAAAAAAGCTGTCAAATTGGCTGCTGATTGGGAAGAAACCATGTGGGATTTGGATGTCATGTGGTTCATCATTGATACACATTTTTTAATTGTATTATTTTTATAAGAAGACATGAGACTATGAGGTGTTCTAATAATTGAACTTGTAGGCAAAGGGTGGAGTAATTGAGTGGACAACCATCGCCGTTTCTTGCCTTCTTGACCGAAATAACTTTGTTTATGTTCATCAATATATATTAATATAAATTCTGCCCAATTTGTTCAGAAGAATCAAAATACATCTAGTTGGTTTCGACTCTTTCCCTACAAACTTGATTTTCAGAGTAATTCAACTTGATTTCGAACAACTTGGACGGGCGTTCTTTCTGTATATGTTTCTTCACCCTAAGTCGATAATGATATACTACATTTAGGTTCCGTTTGGTTGAGTATATTAAATAAGGATATATTAATAGTCAAATATTTATCGTTAAAATTTTAAGATGTTTTAATAATCATTTTGACCCGTTTTAAGATTCAATTTTATGGATAACTATTTGATCAATAGTATTGGATCTTAAAC
>NW_027358360.1:0-472 GCF_012295235.1 Primulina huaijiensis | reverse complement strand
CTAACATTTTTCTAAATCTAAAAATAACATTTGAAAAGTATAGCTAATACTATAGCCTCTCAAAAACACTCATAATCATGATAAAAGTCATAAAATCTTTTAACATAAATCATAACATATATGCGGAAACTAGAGTCGGTCCTCGGGTCATTTGCACCTCCAGTCCAGTCGGATCAACCATCAAGACCTCCATTAGCATTATCATGATAACCTGCATCCATCACACCTAGTGAGTCTAAAGACTCAACACACCATAATCTTTATAACAAATAATACATATAAAACCACATGCAACAGTGAAAATTACTTGTACTTAAAATATCGTTTTCATGAAGATGCATAAACTTTAAACATGAACATTTTCTTAAACATTTTCTTGATGCATAAACTTTAATTAAAACGTTTTCATGATATTCAAAACATAAATCTTAACTTTTTCCTTTTCCTCAACATGACATGACATAAAACCCTT
>NW_027358359.1:0-2430 GCF_012295235.1 Primulina huaijiensis | reverse complement strand
AACATGGCGTGCCTTTGCGTATTTTACGCACGAAAAACCGTTGACAATTGCGAAGAACGGCGACGAAAGACCTTGGCTTGATTTTCCCTTGAAACTTTTGAATTCTCCCGTGATGAATATTAGGTGTATGCCGTGTAGAATTTTTGGTAGAAAGAGTTTGATTTGCAAAGGGGGTGTGGGGCGTGTGATGTATAAGGTGTAGGTTAGGTTTTGTATATTTTATAGCTAATTAATCACTAATTAAGCTTAGGCCCATTAATTAAATAATTTAGGCCCATTAGTGCTTAATTAAAATATTAAAAATATTTTTGTTAAAATAAGTTTGTGAATTTATTAGCCGGGTTGGCAAAACGTTCGCCTTTTTGATGAAAATCCAACACCGATAAAATTTACGTCCCGGCGTTTAAAATCACATCAAAACTTCTTATTTTCAAAAATATGAAAAAGCATCAATCATATTTTAAATAATTAAAAATAATTATTTAATAAAAACATTTTCTATTTTTCAGCCATCGGTCTCCGTTCCTCGATCGCAACTCGCACAACATTTAAAAATTGCATTTTAATGCAATCATGTAGGAAAATATATTTTAAACATGTAAATATGCACAACATAATTAATTTACGCAATTAAAACAATTACTTAAAATACACAAAAATTTAATAATTTATATGTATGTGGTTCGCGTGGACCTTCAAATTTCCGGGGCGTTACAATCTTCCCCCTTAAATTGAATTTTGTCCTCGAAATTCGCTTATCCTTAATAACCCAAAGTTTAGATTCAGTTCTAGCATCCCAAAAATCCACGATTCCGCTGCGCTACTCTGATAAATCTTAAATTCTAGAAGATCCTTACGTCTTCTTGATCCCAATTAAATTTTCCTTCTAAATCTTTATTTTCAAATCGTAACTTAAAAAGACCCATAATGACTTAGTGTTGTTACTACTATAGCCTCGAATTCCAATTTTTCTTACAATTCCCAATATTAAAAGATGGATGACCATATTTATCGTATATTATTTTCCTTATTTTATACCCAAAATTCTCATGAACTTATCAAATTCAATCTTAAAATCCCAAACGCGTCCGCTAACGCTTAGATTTTTGAAGCCTAATATCGATTCATTCTTAAAACCCCTGATTAACAGTCCTTATAACACTATAACCAAGATATCCCAAGGTTCCAAATATTCTTACAAGCCTAAATCATAGAAAATTTCTATCAATTAAACCATCAAATTATCGCTTATTGCTAAATTAGTCCCCAAATTCCTTAATAATTGCAAAATAAATTCTTAATTTTCCCAAAAATATCACATTGGTCCCAAAATTTCGAAAATTCCTACCATTATCCCATAAGTTCTTGGCATTCTTAATTCTCTTCTACAGGTTTCCCATAACATAAAATTTCAATAATTTAAACTTATTTACCCAAAAATCAATTCCTATAACTAATCTTTACCTTTCATCAAACTTAAAACCCCAATCTATACATTTTCTTACTTCCCAAAGATTATTGTAGTCTTCGAATTATTATTACTTATCTCTAATTCCCAAAAATTAATTCAACTAGTAACCATGAATCTTAAATTTTTTTCTTAGAAAATCTACGTGTCCCAAAGCATTTATAATATTCATGATTAACTTATAGCCCAAAAAATAAAACGTCAATGTTAAAACCCAAAAAAAAAAATCAACATAGTCCAATTCCACCACAAAACCAACATGCGTTGAAATCAAATAATTTCTTATTTCATATCATATCACGTATAAAAATATGAAGCATATAATCTTTTAGCATAACAAAGTCATGCAACCATGCAGGGTAAAAATCATTTGCCATGCAACCTTAAACATAAACGTCAATCAACTTCAAAACGTGTATGCACATGCAGCTTAAACATTTAGATCATGTAAACATGTAGGTAACATCACATAAATAATATAAAACATGTAAACTCACAGAGTGGGCTTGACGATTGATCTTTCCTGTGCTGATGGTGGCACAACCCTTTACAGGACCTTTGCTTTGATACCAACTGAAACGTCTGCCCTTTTTATTGCTTAAAAAGTACTAAATTTTTTTTTTTCAAATCTCGCATAGTATTCGGCCGAACCATAAAATATTTTTGACATCATTTTAAAATAACTCAACTCACTATAATTTGAAAACCAAAAGAAATATTTTAGCATAAAAATTATTCCACATTTTACTAAACATAAGAATACCATTTGAAAAGTATAGCCCATACTATAACCTCTCAAAAATCACTCATAAATAAATTGTCGTAAAAATATAGATTTAACATCACTTAAAATCATAAATCATAAACTAGTGCGGAAAACTAGCGTCGGTCCTCGGGTCATGTGCACCTTCAGTCCCGCAAAGTCAACCATCAAGACCCCCATAAACATTATTATCATAATC
>NW_027358358.1:44910-45240 GCF_012295235.1 Primulina huaijiensis | reverse complement strand
ATGTTTTCAATACTACCAAATTTTGTTTATTGAATTTATAAATTTGTATGATATATAATTTTTTTTAAAAAAAGTTCTACTAAAATCTTTAACTTTTTTATTATAGCTAACTCTCTGAATTTTTTAAAAAATATAAAATATATTAGTATTAAATTTCATTTTATTATATTATTATATACTTATCATGTTATTGTAATGCAGCACATATAATTATTTTTTTCTTATATCTTCTTGTGATACTATAATTTATTACTTAATTAGAAATTACATTAAAATATAATTAAAAAATTGCATTAAATCATAAAATAATATGTAGAGAGAAAATTAACA
>NW_027358358.1:20764-44538 GCF_012295235.1 Primulina huaijiensis | reverse complement strand
ATAGTTGCATGCAAGCGCTTTTGCTGCTTCGTGTTCATGATTTGTTGATGATTAATGTTACTTTTACAGATATAATCAAACTCAAAGTACTCGGACATGTATGTGTGGTATTCTAGTGGAAAAAAGATGCGTGCTTTAACTTCATTAGATTAGAAGTATGTGGGGCTCTTTGGTTTGTTATGATTTAGTGACAAATCCCTTCTAGAACTTGTGGACATACTTCTATGACATAATTATTAGCGGAAGAATAAAGGGTTTTATTTCTGAAGTTATTTTATTTTCTGTTCTGATTAGAGGAGGTTAAGGGGTGGGAAGTGCAAAGCGGAGTTCTCGGCCGACTCGTCGGTGGCCATGGCAATTGGCGCGTGTATCCTTAACTCTCTGATTTTTGCTCCCTCACCGAAGATGCGGAAGCAGAATCACTTATTGACTCAGCCGACGCGAGGTTTGCTGTGATGGGAATCATTAGCTTCATTCCTTATTTCAATTGGATGGTATTAATTTTTAAACTTATTAGTGACTCGATGATTGTATCGATTTACTTGTTTTTCGTATATATTTATTATATGCTTGTTCTGTTGCTCGTGTAGAGTTGGGTGTTTGCTTGGTTGGATACCGGGAATCGACGCTATGCAGTCTATGCTCTTGTCTATTTAGCTCCTTACTTGAGGTTTCACCCTTTCACTCTTTCTTTTCTTGAGTGAATCTTGTGTGCTTCTCTTGTGTTAACACCTTTATTTTATTATTTATTTTGTTTGTTGGCAGCTCGAAGCAAGTATTAAAAATGGAGATCTTCACGGCTTCTAGTTATTTAATGAGGCAGCAAAACGTGTTTCATCTCTTACGTATAAGAAGAATGACAGGAACTTCGAAGAGGTACGACACACACAAATATATAAGGATCTCGGTTAATCTTTCATTGGTTTGAACTCTTCAACTTTTTGTTTCGTAAAGGATAGAAAAAAGACGCCGCCATAATCTATCATCAGCATCCGAAAATTTTAGAAATAAGATAAAGGGTTGGAATGATCCCCATAAACTTGTTCAAGATGATGAACACTCGAGTGAAGATGAAGAGTACGATGAATGAACAAAATATCTCATCATTTTATGAATTTATCATGCATCGGCGTCACTCAAGCGTGGTTGAGTGGAGCGGCAAATAACTCTAGAAAATCTTAGTTCTGCTTGGGTTAGTAAATGGTAATAGTAACTCCACCAAAATATTATTGTCTTGTTTGCTAACATAAATTTAAACATGTATTATGATCAAGTTTAATATTCTCATTGCGTGGGAAATTATATTTTCAATATCGTAATGTACACAATTTTTATTTTTTGTTTTATTTTTTATTTTGTAATCGATGAATTTACGATTTTAGTCTTTTAACTTAAATATAGTTTCAATTTTAATAATTTTTTACTGAAACGTTATCGTAACACCAAAAAATACTGACTAACGTCAAAATATATACAATATAACAAGTGTAAATATTCATTGTATCTATTTGAATATTTGTCATCTGAGCATAAGCTTAGATTTAAGGTACTTTCGATATCATATTTTTTTTTTTTATCTAAAGAGGTTTTATATACTCGTCTAGAAACAAATATAAATGCTCATATGTTTGGACTACAAACTTGGGTAAGACACCTCAAGAATTGAGGTGCCCTTACCTAGTGTATACTAATATGCATTAAGTACTTGTTTGGTGTCAACGAAGATTCGTTACTTAATCACACGTCTTTATTATATTTAATATTAATATTTGGCTCAAGTTCATTAAAAGATCGAAATTATAATTTATTATTTTATCAATATATTATTTATCATTCTTATATCATACATTTTACTTTTGTATAATAAATCTATCTAATATGGATTTTAAAATAGTAAAACAAAGTTTTGTTCCTATGATAATAATAATAATTTATTTATTTATTTCTCAGATAAAATATACTTGAATTGGGTAGTGTTGAAGTATCAAAGTTGAAATTCGGCCTTAAAACAACATTATATTTCATGGTGTTTACAAATAATGACAACTTATTCTTAAACCACAACTACTACCAATATTAAATCAGATTGTATATCAATCATTCAGTGACATATGCATATTTTTGTATGGAGTAGGTCTCTTGTTAGACGGTCTCACGAATATTTATCTGTGAGACGGGTCAACCCTACCGATATTCACAATAAAAAGTAATAATTTTAGCATAAAAAGTAATACTTTTTCATGGATGACCCAAATAAAAGATTGTCTCACAAAATACGATCCGTGAGACCGTCTTACACAAGTTTTTGTGTTTTTTATGTACATTTCGTACTTAACAATGAATTCAGATTGTTTTATGTTAGGATTTCGGTTCTTGTTGATACTTTTGATTCTCCAATAGTTCAGTTTGTGTTTTGGAGTGGTTCTATTGCTATTAAATTATGTTTGATATGTTTGCTTTCCAATTTTTAAATTTCTTCAAATGATTTAGGTGATATTTGCAAATGATTATGAGCTTTTTTTAAAACAAATTGTCAAAATTTTATGAATAAAAAGTCCATAATTATTATTTTTTTAAAATGATTTGCAAACACTAGTTTAAATAATGGGGGCTAAAAATGAATTCAGGTTGGGTTTCATGGAATGTGAACATATTTCTCTTGTAAATTTCAAAAAGATCGAGAAATGGAATGAGGATAACATAGCCCCAACTTTTTTGTCTTTCCGTCTAAATTGACATCTCAAATCAACAACAAAGGTCACCAAGTGTATACTGCCTTTTTCTTCTAGTTTCTAAAGTTCAAGCAACCGTGCTAGTGGTGGACTCTACTTTAATTTTGTGATTTTTTAATTGAAAAAATATAAATAAATTGAGAAAACTTGCTTAGTTTTTAAATTGTTGCTTTAATGAAAATATATTTTTAATAAAATCATGCAAAAATAATAATTAAATTTTGTTGAAATGTATTTAAAAAAAATGTAATTTTAATTCTGTAAGTTACTATGCTTTGATTTAGGATTTCCATCCGATAACTTAGATTTTTTGTTTGGGTCTTTTTTGCTTGGAACAACATAATATACCGGATATTGTTTATTTCATATTGATTTTCTCTTACCTAGCTCACGTGACAAGAATAAAGCTTATATAATAAACATTAAAATTTATATAAATAAAAATAAAAGAAAACGACAAACTTTTTTCTTCTCTTTTTGAATTATTTGAGGTCATTTTGATTTATTTTTCATTTTCTTTTTTATCATATGAATTTTAATATGAGTTTTATTCTCACAACATGTGTCACTCACATACAAGATAATCAGTGACAAATAAATCATATTCGATAGATTTAGTGGTTTCGGATAAAAAAATGACCGAACTTAAAAAAAAGTAAAATTATTGTATGAAAATCAAAATTTGACAAATTACAAAACTAAAATACAAAACATAGTAATTACATGACTAAAATTGTAATTTTGTGTCTTGTAATTTCTCTCATTGATACTTTTGATTGTAATTTCTCTCAGGCTTATGTAAGATGAGGCTGGAAGAATGGCAAAACGTAATGATGACAGTGATCGGAAATGTATTTAATTTGATCGATACTTAATTCGTGGGAAATTGTTTTTAGTAATATATATCTGTCACTCTACGATTTTATATTTTATGTCTTCAAATTTCAATCTTAGTTAACTATATTGTTTTTTAATTTTATTTTACTTTTCGATGTGATGCTGATGTAACTATAATGTGACGTTGACGTGTATAGTACTGCATAATACTCCTGCTAAAAATGGATTAAAAATTACCAAAAATCAAAAAATATAAAAATAAAACTGAAATTTAATAATATAAAAAATCAAAATACAAAATTATAGGACTAAAAATAATTTTCCATCAATTTTTCGATGGCATGCATACCAAGTCTAAAAAGAGACAAAAGGTGGTACCAAAAGTCAAATTTCATCTTTCAATTATTTCACCTTGCACGAATCTGAAGGCGCTTGCGTTTTTTTCGCAGCAAAGTTGGTACTTAACTTTGAGTTCGGATTTGTTTCGCTTCTTGGCTTCGTCTTGGAGTTAGCCTGAATCTGTTTCTTTGTTGAGTTAGCCTGAATCTGTAAGAGATTGAACTCTCTTAATGGCACTTTAAACATAGGCTTTGACATCTATTCTCTGATTGCGTTTTATCCATAAATCCTTTCACTTTGACGAGGTATTCTATAGCATCATTGTATCTATTAATACACGATAGGTATCTTTCTGATACACGAGGCGTAGGAGCAATTAGAGTATGTCTCTTATAAGACAGTCTTACGAATTTTTATCTGTGAGACGAGTCAATCCTACCGATATTCACAATAAAAAGTAATACTCTTAACGTAAAAAGTAATATTTTTTCATAGATGACCCAAATAAGAGATCTGTTTCACAAAATACGACATGTGAAACCGTCTCACACAAGTTTTTGCCGCGCAATTAAACCTTGTTCGATATCTTGGATCGTTTTACGCGTTTTTGTCGCATGAGAGAGCGCATATTCCTCGGGTTCGTAGCCAAGATGGAAAATGTGGAGCGCAGATGCCCGATCAAGTGTGCCAGAATTTTCAGACAAAGGGTTGAGTTCGAGGTTTTGGAGCAGATTTGTTTGATGAAGACTTTTGTTATAGGATTTTGGGACGCAAGGGTTGTATTTCGAAGTAAAAATGTTGGGATGAATAAATTTATGAACAAGTGAAATCAGGTTGTGATTTGATATTTTAGTACAGAGTTTGTACTTGAGGTTATTATATAACATTATTGTTGTTTCTTTTTCCTGTTTTCATTTGAGTAAAGAAAATTGATATCTAGATAATTTATGTCTCTCATGAAAAATTATATTTTTTTGACATAAAAATTAATAATTTCTCATGACTTAAGACAAATTGGATATCTGTATCTCAAAAATCGACGAGCGAGACAATCTAACAAAAGTTTTTGTGGTCCTATAAAGATTAGGAATAACTATAATTTTAAGTACGAAAATTCAAAATTTGTATATTCCAACTATCATTATTAATTATTAGATATTTTAGTATCTCATCTCATGAATCAGTCATGTTTTATTAAGTTAAACTAATTGAAAACTAAAAACAAATATATATTCTCATTAGTTTTATTAAGACATTTATGAATGAAGCTAATTTGATTTAGCAGGGATCACTCGTTTTCAGGGTGACGTAGATTTTCGACTGCTACAGTGTATAAATATATATGTATGTATTTCTTTATCAAAATTTTATGTATACATTTATATTTAAATAAATATAATATAATAATAGAAAAATAAAAGGGAGTCCGTTAAACCTGCCAGGTTTTCTGCTGCTAAAACCAACATGCATTCTTCCCCACTCGTGATGTATACTTTTTTTTTAGTTTTTTTTTATTAACGAAACCCCCAAAAACTACTTACTATTATATTAAAATTTTTCGTACAAATATCTTATAATATGTACAACATAATTTTAAAAAGTTATATATACATATATAATAAAGGTAAAAATTTATGTGAGACGGTCTCGTCATATTTTGTGAGACATATCTTTGGGTCATCCATGAAAAAATATTACTTTTATGCTAAGAGTATTATTTTTTATTGTGAATATCGATATGACTTATCCGTCTCACAGATAAAGATTATTTTTACCATTACGTTTTGCCATAAAATGAAATACTTAATATATTTAATTTAATTAAAAAATGAAGAAAAGAAAATGTGAAAGAATCTATTATTTCGGTTAATTGTGTTGTTGATCGATTTGGTTTGTTAGATTTTCGTAGTAAAGTTCGATTAACTTGCTTTGTCGGAAAAAAATTGGATCGTTCGATTTTAACTGAACTTTTTATTGTATAATACAAAATTAAGCCCGCTCAGATACTTGTGAATCCAGGTTCCGGCTCAGTGATGGACAGCATACGTGTGCATGCACTACGACAAAACGGACGTAACTACCGACTACGGTCTGTTTAAGTGAGAAAAAGTGAAATACTTAAGATATTTAATTTAATTATAAAATGAAGAAAAGAAAATGTGAGCTTGTGAGAGCCTCGGAGAGAGAGAGAGAGAGCTAGTAAAAAAGTGGCGAAGAAGGGCGCTTTCTGCAAAAGGTTCTTCAAAAAGAAAGCTACGAGGAGAGAAGCAAATCAGTAACACAAAGATACACTTATAGATATTAATTAAGGCACTGTGTGTGTTGTTGCAGCATTTGGTCTCTGCTACACTCAACATCCTTGCGTTTTCCAAAGCTGCTTTTGTCTCCCCTGAGTAAAGAAGATCACGCCCACGCCCTTCCTGACTTGCCGGAATATACTCTCTCCGGCGACTGAAATCTGGTTTTAGAGACAGAAGAATTTTAGTTTCTTTTTTCTATGTTGGAAAGATGAACCACTTTTCCACTGTAATATTCTCAAGGTTAAAGGTGGGAACTTTTTTGATGAAGTTCTGAAATTTAAAAAAGGGTTGATTCCATTTAGTTTTTTTGACTTGTGTTTTGAGGGCACTGCCGTTCTTTGCCTGGTTATTTCAGGTGAGATGAAACTCCGGTGAGGTTGTTGACTCCGGCCAGTAACAAGATTTCCCGGAAGTAGGCAGAATTAAACAAGATAGATGAAGTCGTCGTCTTCCACCGGCGCTCTACCTCAGCCGGCGAACGCCAGTCCATCCGCCCCCGAAGGTTACTCTTTCTTCCCTCCATTTCTCTCTCCACACACACAAAATTGTAGTTCGCCATCGTTAACTTTTTTTCTTTTTGGTCCTTTTAATCGCGTGGGATTTCTTAATCTTGGCAGAAAGATTGGATCTTCATTTTGTTAAAAAAGAATCGTGAATAAATAAATACTTGGGGATTGTGGCAGGTGAGAAGAAAAGCATAAATGGAGAGCTATGGCAAGCGTGCGCCGGTCCTCTGGTAAATCTGCCGGCAGCTGGGACCCACGTCGTCTACTTCCCTCAAGGCCACAGTGAACATGTTTGCTTTCTTACTTTTCTTTATCTGTTTATTTACTATTACTACTATTATCTGTCTTGTGAAAATCCATTCCTGCTCCAGTTGCTAAGTTGCGCCGTTACGGTGTCATCTTCTTTCCACTGACATTTATAACCCCGCCCTTGTGTCAGCGTCTGACTTGATAACATAACTCACTCACATGCAAGGATTCCATGCTTGTTGAGAAACAATATTTTTTTCTGTTTAATAATTGGATTTGTGTTCATGGATTTGGTGATTCAATCCTTGCTATCGTGAGCTGGTATTTAGAATACTAAATTGGAGTATGATAGATGATGGAATCTGAGTGGGGTGGGGTAGGTTAGCAAAACTGGGTTGAGGCCCAAAAATATTGAAAAGGGGAGGGACCTTGAAGGAAACGAGTAAAATGCACGGGCCTTGGTGGACCATGCTAATGTGCGCATTAATTCTATTAAGGTGGGGATGGTGGGTCGGGATTCTCCCCTTTTCAATTTCCACTAACATAACAGCAATAGTAACTCCAAAAAAAAAAAAAAGATTTATCTCACAATATTTGTAAAAGTGAAATCTTTGTGTCCCCTCCACAACGTTTTAAACTAATTTATGTGACGTGAAGTTTTATAATATGATTGAAGTCGGATGGATTCGGTCCAACCCTGAAAATGAAATTCTAAATTTATATTTTGGTTTTGTAATCTTAATCATGTGCTTATTACACAAGGGGTTATATATATATTGAGAAATCAAACAGCTATGCTCCTACATTGGTTGAACACAGGCCGTTGCTATGTGGGATGTGTTTTATTGAAGAATTGATCATTTATCAAATCAGAATATAGCTCCTTAAGCTAATGGTTAATGACTTTTATCGGAAATAATGTACAAATTGTTGTGGTTGAAATTTTGCACCCAACGAATACCATTATCGGACGAGATGGAAATTTAATATTTCTATTTTATTGCTTATGAAATGAATATTTCAGTGGTTTTAGTTCCTATTAATGCATGCATGTGTGGAGGAAGACCTTATAATGTCATTGTGAGTTGGCACAGCCTCGAGTTTTTCTTTTTCTGTAGGCCATTTTCTTATGCAAATACTTGTAAATCGCTTTCTTCAGGTTTCTGCATCTATGAGAAAGGATGTCGATGTGCAAGTCCCGAACTACCTTAATCTTCCTTCAAAATTACTATGCCTCCTTCATAATGTCAATTTGCATGTACGTTAATAAATGGTATCCATTTCTTCTTTAGAAGGCAATTTTTCTGCTTATTTTTCCATGTCTAAACAGCGCATGATTATGTTTGGCATCTGTTAGGCTGATCCTGAAACGGATGAAGTTTATGTCCAAATGACGCTCCAACCAGTGCCTTCGGTTTGTCTTTCAATTAATTGAATGAATAATGCTTATTGCTTACAGAACCATCTTTTCCTTTTTTTAGATGCTAATCTGCAAACTGATGGACACTTCTGCATAATTTAATCATTTGCAGTTTGACAAGGATTCTTTGTTGAGATCAGATCTGTCGACGAGAGCAAATAAACCCCAAACAGAGTTTTTCTGTAAAACGTTGACCGCAAGTGATACTAGCACTCATGGGGGGTTTTCTGTACCTCGTCGTGCTGCAGAAAAGATTTTTCCACTCCTGGTTAGTGAGATTGTTTGATTTACTTTTCCATAAAGTTAGAGCTTAAGGAAAGTGAGTGTAAGTTGGAGATTGGCAATAATTTATTGGGAATCGATATTCAAGATATACACGTCCAAGTTACTTGACAGAAGACAATAAAGGAATAGGAATAAATAAGCAGTCAAGACCAACTAATTAAGTTTTGTGGTTTTGTCTCACACTGCAACCTGAGACACTTCATCGTCAACATCATCAAAAGTCATGGTTAAATTTTCAAAAATGTTGAAGCCTCAAAGGAATAGAAATTATCAAAAACCGGTCTATTTTATTACAAAATCCAAATAAGGTATTATGATAGCAGTGGAACATAAAACTAGGGTATAGAAATAAGCTAAATAAATAGTAACAAAAGTCCTCAAGTAGCCATAACATGCTATCGAGTCATCTTGGTAGAATTCCACTTTGTTTGTTGTTTTCCTCAACTTCATTCTTGCTCTTTATTGGAAGGGGGTGAGTGACATTGGGATCACTCGGCAAGTGGTTGAATAACAAAGTATTTTATTTATGAACAATAATCTAAATAATAAACAGTAATTTATATCAAACATCAAGTGCATTGAACTATATTATCTTCCTTGTGACTTAACTGATATCAGTATCCTATATGTTATTTTTGTAAAGGGTGAGGCCAGAGATCAGGAACCAGAAGTAGTTAGAAAATGTATTTGTATCATTTAGTTCATAATTTCGTTTAGTGCCAAAATCAGGAATCAAAGATTCATAAGACTTTCAGAAATTGCACATGACTCAAAATAATACGAAAATTTCAAATTTTTTTATATCGTAAAATTTCAGAATTTTCAGAAACTAAGATAAAAAATACTTTCAAAAGCAAGATATATAATAAATGAAAATAATACTAAAGCACGCTAAAAACAATAGTGAATGAATCTTTTGTGAGGCTTCCGCCGGTGCTATGAGGTTGCACGGACAATGAGCGGCTACTGACAGGGTTCTAGGCGAAGGGAACATGAATGAATCGATCTCACATCGAAAGGAGAGAGATTCTAAAACTGTTCAGGTATGAGATTGCGCAGTTGAGGAGTGCTGAAAAAGATTTGATATGTACTACTCATATTAAGAAGGTGTATCTTCTTTTCGGGAGCTCATAACATAAGAACTTCAAAATTAGGCGTGCTTCACTTGGGATAATTTTGAGATGAGTGACCTGAGAAGTTTCCTAGGGTGCATTTGAGTGAGGACGTAAGCACGCTGGAAAGACTCGTCTTGGTACAGTAGGGACAGTCGTCGAATCCGTGGCGTTATATCCTTTGTGTGCGTTGATGAACCTGCCTGCAAGAGTACCCTCAGACACTAATATTTTGACTGAAATTCATGCGGAAATTTTTGAGGCAATCCCGTGCTATTTATACTCTCAAGATGCGCTTGAGAAGGCAGAATTAATTTATGCAATTATGTATTTGGTTTTTAACCTCTAACCTTCTTTGATATATTTATATAACACTTCTCAAAAGCTTGATCTCGAAGGATGAACCCAATAGTTTTATATATTTAACATAGGATAATTTCCCATCTTCCATTTCTTAATTCCTGATCTTATAACATGATGAAAAATGCTCTTTTCCTTGTAGGATTTCACAATGCAACCACCGGTTCAAGAGCTTGTTGCCCGAGATTTGCATGAAATTGTCTGGACATTTCGCCATATATTTCGAGGTAAAATTCTGCATCTTAGGTGTCCATTTTTTGGTGTGTAGTCTCTACAAAATGAGTTCTATAAATTTATTTAAACCTTCAAAAAAATATGTGGGATGGGGTATTAATAGAGTTAACATGGTTTTATGATTACACTTAGGAAAACCAAAACGCCACTTACTTACGAGTGGATGGAGCCTTTTTGTCAGTGGAAAGCGGTTGTCAGCGGGAGACTCGGTCCTGTTCATTAGGTAACACTGCCAATTTCTTAAATAGTAACGACTCTTTTGCTCAAAACTTTCAAGTGTCAGCCTGAGTTAAAAACATATTAGTTACTACTATATATACCAAATTGAGCATGAGATAAAACATATTAGTTACTATGAACTAAGTGGTGGTTTGGCTTGGACTCAAATTAATTTTAGTCACTTTTAGATACGAACCAAACCAAAAATTTTTTTGGGAAAGAGTTCATGCTACCAAAACCTAAAATTGTCCACATAGAAATGTGGTATTATACTTTTGGGTTGGGTATATCTGATTTTTAAAAAGATGTTAAATTTAGTATACGCATATAATTGCTGACACTTGAACGTTTTGAGCAAAAACTACAAAAAATTGTTCTTGCAAATTTCTTATGCTTTACTTCAAAGAAAACTGCTGTTGTAACAATCATGATTAGAGTTACGGGTAATTTTCCAAAGGGATGAAAAGCAACAGCTTCTCCTGGGCATAAGACGGGCTAATCGACAACCAACCAACTTATCATCATCCGTTTTGTCGAGTGATAGCATGCATATCGGGATTCTAGCTGCAGCAGCCCATGCTGCTGCAAACAATAGCCCTTTCACCGTGTTTTACAATCCTAGGTCAATGACTAATCTTTACATATTTCTGTAAATCTTTTTTTGATGGAGTGCTTTGAGTTGTTTACTTGATATATCACATTTTCACTTTCGAGCAGGGCTAGTCCATCAGAATTCGTCATCCCTTTAGCCAAGTACTACAGATCAGTTTGCAGTAATCAAATATCTCTTGGTATGCGCTTCCGCATGATGTTTGAAACTGAAGAATCGGGGACAAGAAGGTGGTGGCTAATGTCTTTTATGTTAAAACTTATTCTGTTTGTCCTGAAATTTATATAAATTTTTTTAACAGCAATCATATCTGTCTGCAGATATATGGGTACTATAACTGGAATCACTGACCTGGATCCTGTCAGATGGAAGAACTCCCAATGGCGCAACTTACAGGTGAAATTCCGAAATAATCAAACATCACTAGAAGCCAAAAACGACTCGTGTTTTGCTAGATTGGTTCAAAACTACTTCATGTATATGGACATATCTTCGCTGTTATCTCACATTTTTTCTTTCTCGACTCTCATACCCCAATTTTAAAACGATAGAGATAATTGATACCTCTTTGTATATCTCATGAGTAGGTAGGTTGGGATGAGTCCACTGTCGGGGAACGGCGAAATCGTGTCTCCATTTGGGAGATTGAACCAGTAACTGCTCCATTTTTCATCTGTCCTAGCCCACCGCTCATTCGTTCCAAGCGCCCAAGGCAACCAGGAGTGCCAGGTAGAAGACTTCTTTGTTCCTACTCTTTAAGCGTGTGTGGTTGAACTGCTACTGGCCTGCTCAATCGAGCTTAAAGGTTTTTGAGTTTGAGCTTTTTGACAAGCTTGAGCTCTAGCTCAATTTTAATTGTTCATGAGCTCGCAAGTTGACTCATTACTATATTATATTTTGATGACAATCATTAAAAATTAATATTTTGTGACATACTATATATTATACAAGAATATAATAATTGATTTTAATTATTATGGTGTTAATGAGTTCAAGCTCGCGACCCGAACTTGTAATTTGAGCTGGTTAGTGTACATGTTCATTAAAAAAATTTATGAGCCACAACTTCACTACCGATTACCACCAACATATGTCGGTTTAGATGGTGTTGCCTCATGATGTTAAATCGTTGTTGTGGAGCTCTTTCCACTGACTTCGAAACAGTTGTCCTGACAAAAGTGCAAAAATATGTAATTAGAAAAAAGTATGGTGAGTGACACGGGACAGGCTTTACCTGCTTGATGTTCCTTTCTTTATTCTCTTTTCTCGGTCAACATCTTACCTGCAAAGGTATCATTCTTCTGGTCCTTCATTGGTGCATCTATCTAATGATTTTGAGTGAATGCCTTGCAGATGATGACATTTCTGATCTAGACAGCATATTCAGGAGGGCCACGCCCTGGTTCAGCGATGACGTTGGCCTTAATAAAGATCATCCTCAAGGGCTCCCTGGTTTTAACTTAGTTCAGTGGATGAACGTGCAGCAAAATTCATCTCTTCCTAACTCAATGCAACCAAATTATGGCAGCCTTTTATCCAGTTCTGTTCGTCCAAATTTCAATGGCAGTGATATTTCACATCGAATATTAGGGTCTCAACTTTCCAACAACATACAGTTTAATGCTGCTCAGAGGCTGACTCCACCAGAACAACTAGATCAGCTCCAGATGCTGCCACTATTGCCACAACAGCAGTTTTCCGAAGTTACTCAAATACCGAGGCAAAATTTACTTGGTCAAGCTATACCCATAAACCAAGTCCAGTCTCAGAATGTTATGCATCAGCAACATTCTCTTCTTAACTATCATTTTCAAAGAAATCTTGCTCAAAATCTAGCTCAGCATCAGGTTACGAGTAACACTCTGCAGCAGAATCTAATGCCATCCCAGCAACCTGATCATATGTCAGATAACCAAATTCAGCTTCAGCTCTTACAGAAGCTCCTCCGTCAGCAACAGCAGTCACTTTTAGCCCAGCAATCGGTTGTGCAACAGCCTCCCCAACCAACGCAACTCCAAGATCAGCAGAAGCATCTTTTAGACCTTCCTCCAAACTTCTCGAGGCCCATGCCAGCGACCCAAATTCTTGATTCATCTAAATCACATGTTATTGCACAGCAGCAGTCAACGAGAAGTAACAGTCAGACGAATCTTAAGTTTGCCCTCGCCCAATCGTCCCAGCAAACAAAAATTGAGCAGTCTCAAGTTGTTCAAGAGTCACCTGGACAGATGGGGAATGCCTTGAATGTAACGAACAACCAGATTTTGGCAGACGGTAGTGGCTGTATGATGCCTGGAGCTACTGGTGGTGGAGGACATTCTGTAGTTACAGATGATGTCCCATCCTGTTCAACCTCACCATCAATGAACAACTGTCCAAATACGGTTCAGTATGCAATCAATTCAAGTGGTCTTGAGACGATGTCTTCTAATGGAAACTTGATAAAAGATTTACAGCAAAAATCTGATGTTAAGGCCTCTTTGAACGTACCCAAAAGCCCTGAACTTGGATTTTTCACATCACAATCCTACCTTAATGGGGCCCAGTTAGATTATTTGGATAGTTTATCTTCAGCAACATCGGTTATTTCTCAGAATGATGCACAGGTGCTACAAAACAACCCGGTTTCTTTCAATCCTCAATCAATATTGTTAAGAGATGCAAGCCAGGATGTGGAAGTTCATGGTGACACGAGGAACAACTTTATTTCTTTTGGTGCTAGTATTGAGAATTTAGGTATGCCCATGATGCAAGAATCATTTATCACAAAAGACATGGAGGGATCCAGTAAAGATTTCACGAGTAATCTCTCATCGGAATGCGGTATACTTTCCAGCTACGAGAACCCCAAAGTAGCACAACCTGAACTCTCTTCGTCGATGGTTTCACAGTCATTTGGAATTCCAGATATGACATTTAATTCGATCGATTCCACAATGAATGATGGTAACTTCGTGAATAGAGGTGCCTGGGCTCAACCTCAAATGCCTAGGATGCGCACTTTTACAAAGGTTGGTTGTTTGTGATCAGTGTTGTCAGGAATCTTGGGGATGTGGCTGATTCAATGGAAATGGGGGTGAAATTTGAATATTTTGAAAATTAAATAAAAGTTTTAATTGTTTCGCTTGATTACTCTATTAGATCTGCGTTGGAATAGTGCTGAAGAATTATTGTAGTTATGTCTTGTTTATATTCTTGCAGTCTATTATGATAACTTGGTGAGTTTTTTCTTGAAGGTTTATAAGCGTGGTGCTGTTGGAAGATCGATAGATATTGCACGATATTCGGGCTACGATGAACTTAAACAAGATTTGGCTCGTAGATTTGGTATAGAAGGACAACTAGAGGACCGCCAGAGAATAGGTTGGAAACTTGTTTACGTGGATCACGAAAATGATGTCTTGCTTGTTGGCGATGATCCTTGGGAGTAAGTTTTTCAGACACCCTTCATGTCATCGTCTATCAAAAATTATTCTTACAATTTCAAAATTTGCTGTATTTCGCATGCAGGGAATTCGTGAACTGTGTCCATTGCATCAAGATTCTGTCTCCTCAAGAAGTCCAACAAATGAGCTTGGATGGGGATTTTGACAACCTCGTGCTTCCGAATCAGGCTTGTAGCACCTCTGATAATGGCATTAATTAACCAAATAAAGGCCGGTTATCAAATTCCTTTTGAATTCGAATCCCCATACCTCCACAGTGAGAGAATTTAGCCATTAACTATGTTTTGTTTTCTTAAATGCACATACTGTGAAGTGAAAATACCACATTTTTGTTTCTGTATCGCCATGTCCGTGCATTATAGGTTATTACACAAGTATCGAAAATCAGGGCATTGCGGAAAGTAGTGAAATCTTGTCTCAGGATCTGCATTAAAATTGCAGGCAAGGAAACAAGTCCAGAACGGATTCAAGATTTGAGGAGTGCTTTTCATTAGCGGATACTTCCGTTTTTCTGTGACCATATATATTTCACTTGTAAAAATTTTCCTTGATGTAATATAGAAAATAACACTAAAAAGGTATGTCCGTGTATGTATAGGTTTTTGGGATGAGAATTGGAAGTCATTTTTCACTTAAAAATGTCACATTATGTTGAAATCAGCTCATCCTTCATTGCCAAAAAAGTCCAAAACAGCTTAGTCGTTAATGTCACTTTTGAGGTTCTAGGCATTTAAAATCGTTACACAACCTGGCATTAACTTGAGGCAATCTATTACTTCTAAGACTAATCGTACAAATTTTGACAAGAGAACGAGAAGATCTTCATCCACCATCAAAGGCCAGAAGTAAGCAACTAGTTACCACCGAAGTGGTCGCGTCGAATACTTTAAGATGAATTGATTTGATATATATAAAATAAAATTAAAAAATTTATAGAATCAAAATTGGCAAAGGAAGAAACTTCGTTACAAGCTATAAGAAATGTGACATCCCCTATAAGCTAATCAATTAATTCAACTCCAGCTAGCTATATATTAAGATGTGGCATGAATGTTATCATTGGACAACCCTTTTGAGGATTTAGTGTCAGCTTCACTTGTGTACGAGGAATAGAAATCATCATCACCTTCCTTCTCCTTGATTTCTTCGATCTTCAGCTCTACTTCTTTAATGTCAGGTCTCTTCTCAACTTCTGCATCACAGCAGTTCAATCCAATTTTCAACAGCTTCATCATCTCTCCTTCACATTGTTTGTTCGTCCCCATTTCCTTATCAAACACGTCCACGCTGCTGCTGTCGTCTCGTAAAACGGATTCCACCCACGTAGCCAAGTCCGTGTCGCTCCTTTTGCCTTGCTGCAAGAAATTGGATGGGAATCTTCCGGTCAAGATTTCCAGGATTAGGATTCCGAGACTCCATATGTCAGTTTTCTTCGTGACACGGCCACTGCGCTTGTACTCGGGTGACTTGTAGGAGATCATGTGTTCTTGCGCGTGTTCTTGAGTGATCAACGGGACGAGCCCATAGTCGTTGAGGATCGGATTGAAAGACTTGTCGAGGACTACGTTCGAGGATTTTAAGTGACCATGTGGTGCTGTTAAACTCGGGAGCTGGTCGTAGAGGTATGACAGACCTCTGACTATTCCTTTAACGATATTCAATCGGGTTGGCCAGTCGGGAGATGGATGGCCACGAGATCGGTTGCCTGAAACAAAGTAGTAGGTCAATCGTCAAATTGAACTGATTAAAAATAGCAGGGGAGAAATGAATTTCAGCTGTAATATTTTCTACAAGTAATACTAATGGGAAAATTGCAAAAATCATCATGGGATTTACACTGTTTTGGTTTAAACATGTTTTTGGACCTGTTTGCAGTCAAATTTTGGTGTCCAACAAGTTGTTGCTCTCTTTTTCTACTTTTAGGAAGAGTGGGGGGTTTCGTGAAATACCGTGAAGATGAACAGAAAGGCTGACATTGTCCATGAACTCGGATACCAAGAGCTTCTCCTCTTTCCTGTAATAGAATGCGACGATCGGAAGTAAGTTCGGATGATTCAATCGACCCAATCTTCTCATGTGCTCATTGAACTCCTCTCTGTTCAAATTATTCATATGCCTGAATCTTTTGACAACCACAACTTTCCCATCATTCAAAGCGGCTTTGTAAGTCGACCCAAAGATCCCACTGCCTAGGATCTCGGCCGAGGCCTTGAGTAAATCTGTCATGTCAAATCTGTCATTGGATTCTTTCAAAAAGGTTAGCCTTACACTCTGATCAGATTTCTTGGACTGATCAGGCGGTGATGATCCTACAACAGCAACAGTAGATTGACCTTCTTCCATTCTGTTTAAACTGGTGATAGATGGTGTCTGATCGGATTCTTGTGGCGTTCTGTTGTGACGCAGAATAATGACCACTGCTACAAGTGCTGCTAATGCTGCAGCCACAAGTATCGAGAGGATGATTATTGTGCCGATGGACAGATTACCTTTTGCACGGCAGGGTTTCAGTGGCTGCCCACATAGATTTTCATTACCTGCGTTTCGTGAGAGATAAGATGTGAAAAGGCAATGCAATTCATGGTGTGACAACTCCTTTTATATCTAGTAAGAGAAATGTGTTAGCTTTGTAAAATTATACGTTACATTTTTTAATATTTTGGATTAATCATTTTCTTGAGGCAAAAAAAATTTTTGGTTGCAGCCTTGCCGGCCCGAAACTTGACAGAATCTAAATAGTATTAGAACCAAGTCACCAAGTGAAACATTGGAATCTGATTGCCATATAGCACGAAGTGCTGGAAAAAAACTGACCAGAAAATGCAGAAGGGTTCATGTGACTGAGGGTACGAGGAATCTCCCCAACCAATTGATTGTTTGATACATCGAACACTTTCAACCTGTCAATTTGCGGAAAATGAGGTATTGTTCCCTCAAATTCATTGTTTTCGAGCATCAACTCCATCAACCTCGGCAATGTAGTCAATGATTCAGGAATTGAACCAGAAAACTTATTGTTAGCCAAATGTATTTTCTTCAATGACAGCATCCCATTAAAAGTATTTGATGGAATCTCCCCGTAGAACTTGTTATTGGACAAGAAAATGCTTTTAAGGGAACCAAGTTTAGTAAAATTTGGTAAATTTCCATTAAAGTTATTGTTCATTAGGCTTAAAGTCCTCAAATTTCTCAACTCTACGAGGACATCCACATCAATGACACCGCCTAATCCCATATTCTCAAGCTGAAGCCCCCAAACAAATCCATTCTCACACAACACTCCCTGCCATTCTTCATGGTCCCCGTTGCAGGGCGGTTTGGAACCGTCCCAGTTGGCCAACGCATCAGCATTCTTGAGGGATTCCTTGAACTTGCGCAAGATTTCGACATCTGACTCACATGAAGATGAGACAAATTGCAACAAGATGGCTAGAAAAAGCGCCATGCCACCCGAGGGAAAGCGTCCTTTTCGAGCCATTGTATGGTCGTGGAACGATGACAAGAAGTGGTGGTGCGCGCACTTGTGTGTGCGCGCCCGAGGGAGGGATGGAATCCTACAAACGAGAGAATGGCTTGTTTGAGGGCAGAGAATAGAGGAGGATGAAATGAAAATCTTGTGGGTGTGGAGGGAGAGAGAAGAGTGGGTGTTAGTTATGGATGAATCCAAAGACAAGTGGTGAAATTTTAAGGCAAATTGACTGACAGTGTCCGCTATTTCATTGCATGGGATGTGGAAAGTTTTTTGCATGAGAAGTATGCGATAGGCCTTCAGTATTTCGGCCGAAATACTTGGAGATTTGGACCTTTTAAAGTATGAATATGAATTTATTCTACTTATAGAGGTACAAGGGAACCACATCTAATTTTACAGAGATTCTTTGAAAAATGTAATCTTTATCAAGTTCGAAAATATATCGGAACGTTTTTTGACTTTATTTTAAATAGTTTTCGAATTTAAATTTTGACCAGTAATGTAATGCTTAGATCGTGGCTTTGCGTGATGATTATGTGAAAATAATGGGTTAATCTTATGTTTGAATGGGTTGCAACCTGTGAACACCGAGAAAAGATGAATAATTGCGTAATATTTATGATGCAATAATTAAACAAGAAAATTGAGTAGGTTTTTTAGTTTTATAAAAAAAGGTCATTTCAATTTGCTTGTTTGATTTGGCATTCTCTTTAACCATTATACAATTTGTTACCAACTGGCAATTGCAACAACAGTTTGAACTTGCTTGAAAGAAGAAACTTGTCACTAATGATTTTGTCAAGAAACTTTGTATCGACTCAAAATTTTTGATCAAAGGGATAATTTAAAATTTACAACACAGTCCTCTGAAACCAGAAAGATAGAAACTATCTTATAACATTGCTTGAAGGACATGTCAGAAGCTGTACAAATTTGAGAAACAACAAAAGATACTGTCCTCAAATGCGTAGCCACAGTTTTTTATTGATCAATAATTTATAACAGTGATTAAACCCGATTCAGATTCAAAATTGGAACATTAACAAATCAAATAGGGTTATGCATGGCTCAAACCTGGAGATACGGGCGTCATCATCAGCTTGAAGTGGGAAGGGATTGAATAGCAGCTAGAGGGTTCACCTGGTATGAGAATGCAAGTTGCCACAAGTTCAATAAAGCGTTTTTCATGGACAGAGCTTTCTTGCTAAGGACCCTATAAACAAGACAAGAAACAATAAGATGCTAGAAATGTATATATTTCACGCTCACACCCTATGCCATAGAATATGATGAATAAAGGATAGATATCTAAACTGAACCCGTCAAGTTTTTCCACAAATGGGCAGAATGGAAACCAACAAACAGGCGTTGACCTCTATGCATATGAAGATTGCATATGGTGTGAGTTAGAGGTAGATTCAATAGGGGGCAGAAGGACCAAATGGACACAAAATATTCTAAATTATATACTTGGTTTGTCTTAAATTGCAAGTTTTGCCTCTTCCCAAATTCATTGAGAATAACTGACATTTGCCTAGGACGTGCAACAGTATCACCAGAAAAATAACCACCGATGCTTGATAAAAATGGAACTGGTATGTCTTCGGGGAGGCTATGGAAATCAAGCTGTGAGCCCGACATAATTTGGAACTAAAAGAGCATGCTTGTTTATATTTGATGATTAATTGCTTCCACATGAAACAAAAAGAAAATAAATCTTACCTCTTCAAAGCAGTATGCTTTTTCCTTGCGAAATAATACAAAAGCATTAACAGCGCAGCAAGTACAATTTTCCCACTTGGTACAGATAATCGAGTATTTCGGAACTTTAAATTGATGGTAGGAAACCACCACATGCACGGAGCTCTTTGTCGAGACAATTTCAAGATTTGTTCTTTTGTTGTACTCCCTCCGTTGGAAAGATTTATGGTTTCAAATCCTTTCAGATGTTCATTATATGGCTGTCGATCTTGTAAAGTGTCATATTTGGTATTATATTCATCCATAAGATGAGGTGATGCACAAGTTTGGGATGAACTTGTGACCATAGAAAAACTCAGTGAATTCAATCTCCTCAAAAGTTCCTGAAAGATTCATGATTAGAGGTGTCATGCTCTTGAATGTATCATGTAATCAGTTCTTTTAATACCCAAACATAAATTTAAAAAAGATTAATGTTAAATCAAGAAAGAAAGCAATGCATGCACATGGGAAGTTTCTATGGAATATTCTCTACACTCAATATATTAGGTGTGTCAGAGTCACAAAAATAGTGGCTGAAGAATCCACCGAAGATGAAGTGAAACACAAATGCACTAGATATAATTGTCAGTAGGCATAAAATTTTGACTTGCGGGGATGAGTAAGATGCAGAACCAAAAAGGTGCACTGCAATATGAGCACTAGTCACGACCAGCCCACCACCAGCAAATGCCGAGCCCAACCCAACTTCTTCAAAAGATATTGTTTATCAAAGATACACTCATGGGAAGTACAAGGTGGTAGATTAGATCATAGGATTCTAGACTTATCTTGTTTTTAAATTCCTTAAATAAGAGCTTATCTCATTAGTTAGGAAGATATCATCTAGGAAGATATCATTTGGATTAGATAGGGTTTTTATCTTAATTAGTTAGGAAGATATCATTTGGATTAGATAGGGATTCTTATTTTTTAGTTTGAATTGTCAAAACCTTGTATATATAATATATATCTATCAGAAGTGAGGAAATAAAGGTATTGAAATGCGTTGCTCCTACCAAAGTCGGAGATCGTGAGGTTCTCTCTTCAACGAGCCTCAATCCCCAATTATCAAAATAGCGAGACGTGGGCAAAAATATCTGAAACACGCTCACAATCTTGCGAGTGGTGAATTCTCCATAAATCGCCCCATAACTAGATCTATTACCCGCGAACATAACAGCACTCCAATCACTAAAATGAATCCACAGCAATGGATTGATAATTAATCACGGAAACCAAGACAATTTTAAACAAAAATCATTAAGCCCGAATAACTCAGTGAGTGCTTAATAAATGAGCTAAATGCTGAGAACAAGTTTTCCCACTTCACAGGTCTCTCAAAGTGCATTAAAGCATTCTAATTTTTTACCTGACGCTTCTCCATGGGCAGCATAGCTTTCTCCACCCAAGAGATGGCTAGATCTGTTTCCTTTAAAGTCATGGCAAGAAGTGTTATCACGTAGAGCTCAACAACTTGTAAATATTTGTCAACTCCAAGAGAAAAAGTAAAGTAAGCTCTTTCTGTGTCAGAAGCACAAAATTCTTCACTCGGGAGGGGATAATATCGATCATCCACATATCTCCAGTGGTCAAGAAATTCCTCAAGAGAGGCTTGAACAGTAGCTGAGGGACTTTCTGACATGTGAAAACACACCCTGAAGGACAGGGTAAGTGTTTAAACCATGAACCATTGCCGCAAAATATAAATATTGAGGAAAGAAGGGGACATAATATGCTAATTGGTTAAAAGAAATTCTTTTATTAGTAATTCTGCAGTTACAGGTTAATGATGATGCTTTACAGGGCGGGCGGTCTAATTCCATACCTAAATCCCCAAACAAAGGTGAAGTGGTTCTACTTAATCAGAGAATACCATTAACCCTTTTTTTGGGGAAAAAATTAAATCATCAAGAATTCAGTTATCATAGGTAAATAGGAAGACTCCTAGGCACCTCTCAATCACATCATCTCATTCAAATGTTTCTTCCTTCAAACCAACTATGGCCGTGGCACCATGCTCAAGAAGCAAGCATGTTGCAGCCAAAGAGGGGCCATGTAAGTACAGTATTTTACAGCTGGAAGGATTATAAACCAGTCAACTTGGTACCTAAGCTATTAACTGACTCAAATAGCTTTACTTTTGATTCAAATTATAAAACTTGAGTCAAGTTTGAGCATAATTACTCTGAGCATGTAGAGCTTTCAATCAAGCTCAAGCTTAAGACCAGTGTATATGATTTATCCTACAATAAATACACCAAATAATCCACATTGAAACGATACAAAGTGAAAAATCCAGAAAAAAAAATAGTAGAAAAGTAAACAAAATCACTGGAAATCAAATCATGAATAGGAGGTACCCGGTCAGGAAAACTTGAACAGGAATGGCTGCGAGCGAACGAAATAACAATTTGAGTTCGTTCAGTATATCAGAAGTCCTGCAAATGACGAAAAAGAAAAAAAGGCACGAAATTCAAGAATTTGCTCGTGTAATTAAGGTTGCTGACTGATAATTGAATTTTCCTTTACAGAGTTTATAATTACTTTTTTTAAAAAATTTTGCAAACACTACATAAGACCTATGACATTAAAGATGAATTCTTTAAAAATTCAAACAATTCTAATCTTTACCTTTGCAGTTGCTTCAAGGACTGCACAAGAACCATGCCTGCTGATTCCAGCATATCACCCCACTCGTTTTCATCTCTCTCCAAAACATCGCAGCCCCTTTTTCCAAGACTACAACTTTCAAGACATCGACTCAAAACAGTGGAAGATAACGACGCCGCTTCATCGAACATACAACAAACAAGAAAACTGCAACGTACAGATATTAAAATACGAAAGAATTTCTCATGATATTAGCTTAAGAGTATCTCCATGACATAAAAAGGTATGAGATTTTTGAATCATAACCTCTCTGCGCGTTCAATTTCTTCCCAGGTTGGAGTCTGTGCAACGATTTCGGCCATTGTGTGTGTATGTGCGTGCGTTGGTGTGCGTGGAGCTGTGAGCTTACAAGATACAACGATGTTAACGTGAATGCGACTTCAACTCCAGAAGATTTTCGCTAACTATTATGTTATATAAAAAAACATAATTTTTCCAAAAATAATTAAAGATATATATTAAAACACGTGGTTTTTTAAATAACTATAACAGATAATTTTTTTTTTAAAAAAAAACATGGTATGAGATTCCGTTTAGAGATGTCAATGGGGCGGGTATGGGGCGGGTATGGCTAAACCTAAGACCCGTCTCATGAAAAAAACTTTGACCCAATATCCGCCCCACCTCGGTTAAATATTCTTCGGACCCACCCCACCCCAAATACGAAATGGGGTCGGGTAGACCCGCGAGACCCGTTAGACCCGAATTTTTTTAAATGAAAATTGTAATCTTCTTATCACATGACTGAATTATGAAACAAACAAGTCTCTAAATAAAACACAATAGAAAACTAATTCATGTCTTCGACCACACTTAATAATAACAAACAAAGTATTTTCACGACGTAATGAATTACATTAAAAAAAGTTACTAGATCTCCAAAAAAAGTCTTGTCATACCCGAAAATAACTCATCAGAACTTAAACAGATCAATGTAAAATCAGCGAGTAAGTAATATTTTAGACACATTCTTCATGATCATCTTCCTCTTCATCAAGAATGGTAAGACAAGTTGGTAAATTACTTGAAGAATTACCTACAAAATTAAATAGAGAAAATACATTGAAAAAATAAAATTGTAATTTAAAACCGTAAAAAATGTAATTTAAAGAGATAAAGTATAGTAACAAAATTAAAATGAAAGTACAATAACAAAATAAAACTGTGATTTATTTACCTTCCACCTCACCCCACAACCATCTTCGCGAGAATATCAATTTATATCCACATATATGGGGAG
>NW_027358358.1:0-20383 GCF_012295235.1 Primulina huaijiensis | reverse complement strand
CTCTGTCTTTTTTTTTTTTTCTCTAATTTGTTACATATGTTTTTCTCTTTATCTTCTATGACGATATTGACTAGTAAACAACATCATATATTTGTTGTTTTTCCGGTGTTTCATTCTCTGTTTGGAGTTTTTTAGTTTAGATCGCAAAGTAATAAAGAAAAAGAAAGTGATGGTAACTCATCAATTTTAAGTCATTTTTTAAATTTCAAGCTGCCTCACGTTGGTTGTTTTCTCTTGAAAATTAGTCTCAATTTCAACAGGTCGTTGGTGCAAGGGATCATACTGTGGTTGGTTTAACCCGTTTATCCCTTATTTTGTTGGATTTTTGATATTCCTATTCAATCCATTCGGACTAAGTAATATTAATTGAAAGAAAATAAACATATACCACCCATTTGTACTATTAACTATCACTTTTTTTAATCATATCTTTGTCTCCAACCTACCATTTTTCTACAGAAAAAAGTAATTTTAATATAATACAAGAGTAATTTTGCCCAAAAATAAAAAAAATTCTTAATTTATCATACGGTAGAAAAATCATATCAAATACAATACTATTTTATTATCGTATATTACATTTATATATCAATAATATTTTTATCGTTTACGTAATTGAATAAAAATGTACCCTAAAAGATCATATCAGCCAAAAGTTGAGAGACCAATTGCCAAAAAAAATTTTTTTAAATAAATTAAGTCCCTTTCAACTAAGACAAAAATTTGTGTGAGACGGTCTCACGGATCGTATTTTGTTAGACATGTCTCTTATCTGGGTTATCCATGAAAAAATATTACTTTTTATGCTAAAATTATTGTTTTTTATTGTGAATATCGATAAGGTTGACTCATCTCACAAATAAATATTCGTGAGACCGTCAAAACTACTCTTCAACTGAACCAGATTCTAAGTTAAAAGCCAATTTATGTTAATTCTAAGTTAAAAATTGGTATATGAAAAGCCACGATTCTCCTCAAATTTCAAAAATGGAAATCCAAACCGCCAAAAAAAAACTCGAAGATCCCCAAATCCACACACACACTGTTTTCTCTCTCTTCTCTGTGCGGACGTATGGGTGAGATATTCTCGATCTCCGCTTTTGACTTCATCTTCGTACTGAGATTCGTTCTTTTTGATGTTTCTTTTCATTATCCTGTCTTCAAATTTGAATTTGAACTTGAACGAATCGAATGTCACACTACTGTGACATGTCATTATGCGTATGCTACTTTACTTTCGCCGCTCCATTCTCAAAGCATTGTTTAACTAGTGCTGTTTTTTTACGTGAAAGCTCAGAATGGCTGGTCTTTCAAGTAAGGTTTCACTTCATGCGTGGCATTCTTGGACCGTTAAGGGAATGGTTATATTTTCATTTTTAGGGATGATTGTATTCATCTGAGGTGCGTGTGTTGTGTTCTTCCAGCTCATAGTCTAGTGCTTATTCTAGCTCGATTCTTGGATCCATGCAATTTAAAGTAATGTTTTAATGCTATTATTATTTTGATACATATTTCTATTTTGTCTCAAATATGATGCAGGAATGCCGATTTCTTGATTTGCGAGATAGGACTCTTCAATCGATAGTTTTAGAAAAAGTTGCGATTCCTGAAGATGGTTTTCTTAATTTGATTACGTAACGTTTTTTAATTTTCTTTTCTTTTTTTGCTTGGCATGTTTTTTTAAACACTGAAGGGTGGCACAAAGTCATGAAAGAGGGGAGCTTATGAGTTTGTGTCGGAGTTGAAATTTTGAGCTATTATGGGCGCTTAGACGCAAGGTGAATAAAGATGAAGTCACATGTAAATTTGGTGAAAGGGAAAGCTAGTTCCAGAATGACCGGTCAGCAAGCAGCTTTTGAGCTGAAACAAAGAGTGGTTCTTGCGCTCAACAAGCTTGCAGATAGGGACACTTGTCAAATTGGGGTCGAGGAGCTCGAGAAAACCATTGAATGCTTGCCTCATGATGGAATTTCTCCATTCCTGTCCTGCATATTGGACACAGATTCCGAACAGAAATGTGCTGTTCGTAAAGAATGCATTCGCCTAATGGGCAAACTGGCAACTTTTCACGAGATTCTGGTGGCACCTCATCTTGGCAGGATGGTAGCTAGCATTGTTAAAAGGTTAAAGGATACCGATTCTGCTGTGAGAGATGTGTGTGTAGAAACAGTGGGTATCTTGGCATCCAAATTGAGTGGTAATAGGGTTGAAACTGATAACATTTTTGTCGTGCTAGTCAGGCCACTTTTTGAAGCTCTGGGTGAGCAGAACAAGCAAGTGCAATCTGGATCAGCATTGTGTTTGTCGAGGGTCATTGACAATATTCATGATCCTCCATCCTTGGTTTTGCAGAAGATGTTGGCAAGAACAGTCAAGTTGACGAAAAATCCACATTTCATGGCAAAACCAGCAGTCATTGAGTTGAACCGGAGTATCATTCTGGTTTGTTTCTGCCCACGGCGCCTGTATTTGCCCTATACTTTTGTTTCTGCATTCATGTCTGGTTTATAGTTAATTCTTCTAATTTGTGTAATGTAGTATTCAAGAGCTCATCAGCAGTTTAAAGAATATCTCATTTACTCGTCTGTTGCCAAATCTATCGTTATAACTATAATCATCACGTTCTACATTGTGTCAGATTTATGTCTATCCGATCCATTATTTTTCAGACCTATATGATTGGGTTGTTTGGGTTTCCAAAGTAGAATAAAAGGTGTCATTTTAATTATTGCTATTTGACTCGTACTAGCCCTCAGTAAGTTGAGATGTTTCTTATATCGATATGGAAAAAGCTTGGGAAACCTCCTAAATGATTTCAATACTGAACCTTGGGCATCACTTACATAACTCTTGTTGGGTTCTGTACATGTCACATGTTTAGAATGATTCACATGGCTTCATCAAAATCATACAATTCTTGGTCGTGAATATACAGTGCACAGATACTGTAAGAATGGACATTTGAAATGCAACAATTGGTCTAACTTTCTCTAAGAAGATGCTTACATCTTGAGACTCATCTACCTTAGATTGGTCTCAAAATTCTCACAACACATTCCAAAAATCAATATCGATGTATACTGTTGTCTGGTTGTGATGCATTTGTACTTGAGTCGAATTTTATTTGCTTATCAAATGTTCTAGGCTGGGGGTGCTCCTACACCTAGTTCACTGAGTGCTGCTCTGACAAGCATCCAAGAAGCCATGAAGAACAGCGAATGGGCAACTCGTAAAGCGGCCTGCACTGCGCTAGGAGATATAGCTTCTTGTTTAGTATCTTCCTTGGGCACATTTCGTAACACTGTCATCTGTTGTCTTGAATCATGTCGTTTTGACAAGGTTGGCTGTATTATTTAACATGTCATAACTCAGTGGCTTCATTTCGTAAAATACTTTATCTGTAATTTCGTATACCTTTTTCTTCTGAATAGGTGAAACCAGTAAGGGACGCAGCTTTGCAGGCCTTGCAACTCTGGAAAAATCTTCCTGGTTTGGTAACACCAGAACCTTCTGAAGCTGGATCTTCTGTCAAAGGTATTATGATGAAGAATTTTTTATGTAATGAATGTGAGTCTGCTAAAGGTCCACGCACACCTACAACTTGGAGAATGGGAAGTAAAATCCAGAAAGGGGCGGCTAGTTAATTTTCTAAGTGCAGTTTTTACTGAAGCTGATCCATCTAGGTTCACTTTATTTTCTGGGTTTGGAGTTCTGATCGACCCTTGTGAACTTGTTTCTTCACGTATTTCATTCTGCGTTGTAAATTCTACTGTTTGAAGTGAATGGTATCTCCTTGCTGCTGTGTCTCTCAACTTGTTGCTAGTATATTTGTAATTCCTCATGTAAAACTTTTTTGATCTCTTATAGGTTCTTCCTACACATCTGACTATGGTGATGTTACCAGTTCCAGTGGCTCAAAGCTAAAGGATATTAAACAGATGAGACCTGCTTGTGAATTGGCTAAGAAAAGAGTTCCTCTATCATCCCAAACAGCTGGAGGAACTAACATTGAGAAATCTCAGCAATCTGGAACAAATGACTGGCAAATAGAAATTGCAATTCCAAAGAATCAAAATCTTTCAGTATCAGAGAACCAGTATGATGAATCTGAGGGTAGCTCTGTTACAAAGAGATGCGAAAATATTTTTACGGATGTTAGTAGTACTAAAAATATTGGATATAATTACGTAGAACTTGATGACAAGCAGGAATTTTCTTCCGCGTCCACTCTTTTCACGGAAAGCATCAAATCAAAGGTTGTTCCTATCCATTGTGATGCTTTTGATGATGCCTGTTTGGTAAATTCAACTGGAACTAGACAAAGGTTTGCAAATGATGAAGCTAGTATCGAAGAGCAAAGATACTTGACGAAAGTGCATGATCGTACGAGCTTAGATTCCACGGTTACAGAATCTACTTCGCAAATTATGCTTGGTTGTTGCTTAAAAACTGAAAAAGATTTGATGCTCATCAGAAAGCAGCTTTTGGAGATTGAAAATAAGCAATCAAATTTGATTGATATGGTAAAGGTAATTACTAATGGTTTCTTGTTCTGTTTCTTTTGCTTTTTTGTTGCAGTAGATGCCCGGCTACCATTAAGGAAAATGATCAAGATATTTGGTAAACATTTCAATAAAGCCACGGACTATGCATTTCCACTAAAAGAATTTCCACTAAAAGCATTTCAAACATGGCTTATGGAAATATATTTTTACAGAGCTAATAATCCCATTAAGATTTCCAAAGTATTCTTTGTAAATAAATGGAACCTGAAACAAGTCATAAGCTTTCGTCATGCCTTATATTTAGAGAAAATAATTTTGTAGTTAGTTTGTGCTGCCATGAATGCAAGTACTTGAGTATTGAAATGTAGAAGTTAGTGCAAAAGGCTTGTTTCTGCGTTTAATATTGTTCCTACATCAACCCACCAGTACCGGGGGGAAACCTACACCATTTTATTTAACTTCCGAATCAATCTTGTGGGGGAACTGAAAAAGTATTCTTTTCTCAAAACCTTAATAATCTGTGATCATCTAAATCATCTGCTATTTATTCAGGCATTTACAACCACCATAACGGATGGCATGTCCGTGGTACAGTTGAAAGTGTCAAATCTTGAATTAGTGGTTGACAAAATAGCACAAGGACTTGTTCATGGAGGAAGATATTCAGATGTGCTGGCGACCAAAGTTGTGAAAAGTAGTCCTAGCATTGTTTCCCCCAGATTTTCTGGGAGCACCCCCAGGGCCTCTGTCGAGAGTAATGGGCATCCTCCATTACCTCCAACTAAACATGCAGGAATATGGGAGAACACATTTATCAGGGGGAGATCAAATGGTTATGGGAAACACAACTCAGACATATGGGCTGATGCTACTCCTAAGCTAAGCAACAAATCTTTTGGTAAAAGCAGCACCCCTGCAAGTTTTTCTTCAGAAATTTATGAAGGCCAAACACGAATGAAAAGCAATATCTTTGATTCAAGTCCCTGCATCAAGTCAAGACTAAATAAACTGGAAGCTAAGAAGAACCCGCGGAAAGTAATCAATGATTACATCTTGGACAGGGATCTTGACTTTGCATATGAAGAAGCTCTTTGTTCAAGGAACGAATTCCTTTTGTTTGAGCTCCTAGATAAAACAGGTCCAGTTCTTGAAAATTTATCTCAAAAGACTGGAAATGAGCTACTAAGCACATTGGCAAAGTTCTTATTGAAGCAAAGATTTGTGAATTCTATTATTCCATGGTTTCAGCAGGTAAGTCATCTTATTTGCAAAATATTTTAACATCAGGAGATAGCCATAGCATCTTACATTTTCATCACATAGCCATTGCTATTAGAGGTGAGGAAGGTGCTAGGATATCATTGGTTATAGGCACGAAATCTAGGGAAGGTGCGCCCCTAATTGAACTGGGGTGCACTTAGGGAAAACATGCTATAGTATCAATTTCGAGGAAAACTTCCTTGCATATCATCCTTACAAGTTATTGCACAACAATAAAGTTTACATTAAATAGTCTATAGATGAAAATGATTGATTATCACCTTGCATTTCATTTAAAATACACTATCCTTGCATTTATGATGCACTTTAAAGGTTTGATGAGCCTTTAAAGTGCAACAAAGCTCCAAACCAAGGCGCTTATTGTCGGACTGTTGTGCCTTGGCTTGCATCTAGGCACAATGGGGGTGGGCCGAGTCTTTCTGCATCTTGAGCCTAGATGCAGTAACGCAGGCCTTGAGGGATTATAATAACTATGATCACAGCTATTCTACACTGGCCAAACAAGCTTTTATTAAGATATAAAATCATCATGTAGGTGGCATAGATATATTAAACCATCCCATTATGCATCTTGCGAATGAGTTAGGGATTTGTTAACTACACGGGAAAATTTGTTTCTTTATTCTATTTCAGCTTATTCTTGACTTCTATTGGTCGCTTTGTTCTTTTGGTCACAAACTTTTCCTGGCTAAATCATATGAAAATGCAACAGTGCAATGCTTTCTAGAAGTATCGCTTCCAGTTTTGTACTGCTAGTCAATGGAGGTAAATGAATAAAATCTGTATTATGCTTTCTAAACAATAAAAGGTGACAAAATACACTGTTCTGTTAGTGTCATATTTGTTTTCATCTCAAATTTGACTTTGGATCTACCATATACCTGTAGAGTGCTAGAGTCACAGTATTTATGTTTCCTCAGTTAGCACAAGATGATTTTTAGTTCGATGGTACAAGTTCAAAGCTTCATCTCTTGTAGTGTTCCAGTTGTAATTAAATTGTCACAAATCATGGTCGATTTAACTGTTAGGACATCATGTGTCAGATTTTTAAAATATTTGTTAGCATCAACAATCCTATCATCAGTCACATAATTTTCTTTTTTAGCTTGTGGACCTCAGTAATATCCATGGACCAACGTACTTGGCGCTCTCTGCAAAATTAAAGCGAGACCTTATAACTTCAATCCAAGAATCTGCGAATGTGGATGGTTTCAAGCCTGCAGAAAGGAAATATTTTATTGAGCTTGCAAAAATGATGCGTCACATTTGGGGTTAGAAAATGCTTCATCTGTGATTCTTGATGGTCCTCTCTTAGCTCATTTGCATATTTTATTTCAAAATATAAAGTTTGTTCTATAGAGATCTAAATCTGATTCAGAAATATTGTGATTCAGAATATCAGATTATGTTTCTGAATCTTTTTTAAAATTCTTAAATGATTCTTCAGTTCAACCTTCCAGGAAGATGCACTGTATAAATTGAAGTGTCACAGATGTGATAATCTGATATTAACATAAGAACCACAGCAACTCCAAACCTATCTTGTTTAGAGTTTATGCAACATAAATTTGTATAGGAGATATAGGAGAGTCATAGAAGTTGATGAGATAGAAGCAAAGCCTTTGCTTTGTTTCCTGTACTTCCTGATTCTTGTGTTATTAAGACAAATCCGTCTACAATATTTACAAAACTGTGTAACTGAGTCTTTTAATAACTTTCAAAGTTCCTGGGAAATTTGTGTGTTTTAGTCAAGATTTGTGTGTTATAGTTAAGATCAGAAACATGTAAATTCCTGATTCCTGTGAGAGACAAAAATGACATAAACCTATCTATGTAAGTACATTATTCTCTCGTTGAGTTGTTTCTCAGGTTGAACAGTGTAACTCTTTGAACAATAGGGTAAAGCTCCAGCGGCACCAGTGTAAAACAATTTAGTAAACATTATTATTCCATTATGGTTCGAAAAGGATTATATTTCAACTCCCAGAAAAGGAAGTTTTTATTGTATTCAATGAACTAAAGGTATGATTTTTATCTCTCTGCAGGAAATGGACCTTGCCAAAAAATTCACTCGAACATGCTAAAGCGTGATGTTGTGGATTAAGTGACATCGGAGCTGTTGATGATGCCCAGTTAGAAAATAATATAAAAATAAATGTCTGTTGAATGTTTATCTGAAAAATTAGCTAATATGCTTGAAATATTTCCCCACGAAACACCTATCGGTTTGTTATTATATGAAGTTGTGGAATATTTTTCTGCCAAAATTGCTATGAAGCTTGTAGTTCTGTATGTGTCTTATTTCAGATGTTTTCTTTGATTCTTTGTCCCATTTGTTCTTTAAAATTGGAATAGATAATTACAATTATCAAAATTCTAAGATTGCCACTTAGAGCCCATTAATTATTGTCAGGATGCGGTCTGATCGAAAGTGATTTCAAATTTGTAGTTTAAATTCATTTCACTTGTTGCGAACTGCTCTAAAGTTCAAGTAATGGTCGATAGACTGTTTTTTGATTGTAAAATAATTTTTAAAGACCAGCTAGTTTCTAAGCAACTTCGTATCAAAAGTTTATGTTATCTTAGAAAAATGATGGGTGGTCGGTGTTGTATCTTAATCGACAAGTTCTAGATATTCAACTAATTCAAAAGATTCTCTCGTTTTGTTTATATATATATATATATATACACACATAACTTAGCCAACCATCTACACCAAAAATTGATTGCACGAGTGCTTGAAATCACATAGAATACTTAAATGAGCGGGCTTAATTTTATCACAAAATAAATTTTTAATCGTACAAACAGCTAAGGAATAACAAGAGGACGAAATACAATCCAATATTTCATATGAACGTTAAAACATTAATGCATTTGTTGCACAGAATATTGCAATTATATTGAAAATAGGTCAAAATATGATATTATTTTCGAAAATGACTAATTTGATAATTTGTTCGTCTGTGAAAAAGAATTTTTTTGGAAATATACAAAACAATAATGATTATAAAGAGATTTTATAAGTATATCTTAAAACAATCAGAACTTTCAAAATTGGAGTATATTTTTTTGGACTGAAATAGATTATAATAAAATTTTGCATGTTGTGTTATTCATGAGAATCTTTTTTATCTTTACCATATAGTGCTATGTATCTGTGGTTGCATCAAAATCTGTAACTACTAATAATGATGTATGCCAAATATCTCAAATCGTCAATTATTTTCAAAAAAGGAATCAAAAGAAAATCAACAAGAAACTGAACTAAACTTTAAGAATTCAAAATCTTCATTCTTGAAAAGAACTACAAAGAAAGTCCTCCTTTGGAGGCTCACTTTTGCTCCTTCCATTAACATGTTTACCCTTTGCATGCTCGGTTTCTCGATGGCTCTCACTCTTTGTTATGTCCGCCTTCTTCCCCATTGGAGTTTCTGCCAATTTTTTCGGAACCTCATAAAGTGTTACACAGGCACCTCCATTCAGTAGAATCGTTTCGTCTTCATTAGCTTCTTGTGTCACCAGGGGCTCGAGAATTTCGATTACTTGGCTCATTACAGGCCTTCCTTTCGGGTTTTGACTGAGGCATTGATATGCTAGATGGGCCACTTTCATGAGAACTTTAGTGGAGTATTGCCCTTCAATTCTAGGATCAAGTATTCTCAAAAGCTTCTTGTTGTGGTTGAGGATTGGACGAGCCCACTCGACTAGATTATGCTCTCGACTAGGCCTGCTTTTATCCATTGCACGCCTTCCAATGAGCATTTCAAGTAAAACGACCCCAAAACCATAAACATCGCTTCGTGCAGTTAAATGTCCTGAAAAATGGTGAAAAATGATCGTAGGATAAGTCTTGATAACCAGTATTTTGAAATTCACTCACACACTCTGTGCGACTCAAACTGAAGGCCTATATTTTTAAAAGACCAACAAAGATACCACTGGTTTGTTTGATTGGTCACCATAGATCTTGCTATATTCAAATTGATACCGAAAATCACACATCAAAACAGGTACTTCTTGAACATAAAGCTACAAACCAGTATGCCAACATAGGACTCACCAGTCATCACATACTCGGGGGCAGCATAACCATAAGTACCCATCACTCGGGTTGAAACATGGGTTTGATCTCCAGTTGGGCCGACCCTAGCCAATCCGAAGTCGGAGAGCTTTGCATTAAAATCCTGCATGTTTTCTGCACACTTTAGCCTTTGTCTTACCAATGGAGATGTTAAAAAATAAACTTTCAATAACAAAGAAACCACATGATATTAGGATTCTTGAAAATTTTGCTGCTCATGGTACAGTCGTGCCCTTCTTCTGTTCAATGGAACATCTACTTTCTCAGAATTAATTTCCATGTCCTCAATATACTAGTTAGATCTGTAAACAGGACGATGCTCAACTTACCACATCTAGCAAAATGTTAGACGTCTTAAAATCCCTGTATATTATAGGATTATCCACATCATGAAGAAAAGCAAGCCCTTTTGCAGTGTCCAAAGCAATCTTCAATCTCTTGTGCCATGATAAGGTGGCGCGTACTCCTATAAGCAAAAAGACAAAAAGAAATAAAACAAATTGAATTTGTACGAAAATACATGCGAAATATTTATTTTTGTATTAAATTATTGGGCAAACACAAGTTCTCGCTGGCATCATATCGGATTATACAAACGCAACACCTTCAATACATGTTTATAAAATCTTCTCATATAGCTATTTATTGGTGTTCTTAGCTGCAATAATTAGCAAACAACAGTTGTAAGAAAATCAGAAATAAACTAAAAGGATGCAACATATACTTCTACACAATAAATATTGTCCAACACTAGCTGTTAAATATGTGGTTTTGTTGTACTCACGGTGAAAAAGGTGTCTCTCCAAGCTCCCAGATGCCATATATTCATAAACCAAAAGTCTGTGATCACCCTCGCAGCAATAGCCGACCAGTTTCACCAGATTTGGGTGTCGAAGTTGCCCTAAATAATTGACTTCTGCCTGTAAGTGCAAAAACTTAACGATGAGTCAACTCAAGACCTTTTCTATGTAAATTTTCAGTATATAGCAAATAAAACGAGAAAACTTCAACAAAGTTTTCATTTGGAGAAGAAAAATATGTGGTGCAGCCGTTCTTTCATTTCTTATTCTGATATACAACGAAACTTAATCGTACGTGTTATTGATTATTGCTGCTTAAACCAGCTTACAATTGGTGCATTTTTCATTCTGCTGTAGATTATTGCTGCTTAAACCAGCTTACAATTGGTGCATTTTTCATTCTGCTGTACAACGTATCTTAATCTTAAATGTGAAAGACTTGAAGGCTTGGATTTTCACAGGTTATGAGAATCTGCAAAGACTGGAAGTAAAATTAGTGCCATTTGCGAGGTGATGTTCCACAAGACAAGAGAGGTCCCAATGCTTTCTGGTGACATGCCATGATAAGCAAATTATAAATATTTTCATTCCTCCAACCTTTCAGATGGCGACAACTTTGACCCTTTCTTTGGCATGTCATGCAGTAGTCATGAGTGACTCTCTGCCTTATGCAACACCCTTAAAAAACTAAGCTCGTTTTTAATAGCAAAAAATCAGAAAATATCGGTGAATATAATATTTGGTTAAAAAAGGAAATACCAGCCATTCTCGGTCTCCCTGAAGGCCCTCGGGATCAAGCTCTTTAATGGCGACTCGAGTTGTCTTGTAACCAGGCCGCACATTATCATCAATCATTCCTTTATAGACGATACCAAACCCACCATCACCAAGAACCTGATCTGGCCGGAAGTGTTTGGTGGCCAGTTTCATCTCCTCGTAAGTGAAGATATCAAGATCACCATTCACAGGCCTTTGACGTAGATCCATTATGTCTTTTGAAATTACCACGATGGCGTTTGAATTCACAGAGTTCACTTTTCTCGGTGACACCAACTCTTCACAAACACCTAACAGAAGTAGTCAGTATCAGTATTGTTCAGGGAATAGCAATAGAATCACGCATTGTAGTTGAGCCACAACCATAAATTCACAGCGACAATAACGAAAGATGGTATTATTTGTCTTTCAGAAATAAGTGAGGATCTATATATACTTTAGAATATTAACACTTAGAAAAGTCTAGAGCCGCAACTAGATTGTAACTCACTGAAGTTTCTGTCTGTTTATATACAAGTGCAAAATATCCCAGGATTGACCAAACAGGTAGCTGATGTGTACCCGCTTAATATCTCACTATCATTATCAACTCATTTCAGATTTGCCTTCACTAAATCTTCACACCATGTTTAAGTCGGTACCACTCCCCATTAAAATTAAAGAAACAGACACATAATTGTGGCCTACGCTGAAATCAACTTGTCATATCCGCATCAAGAATTTCAGACAAGGATGTACCATTATTTCCATTTACGGAGGCAATAGACTTTTCAACTGATAACAATTAAGTCAAATAAATTTAAAAAGGAGCGGTCAGGAGTGAGCAGGGGTGTTACGTTTCTGTTCGTAACACATGAAAATTATTGCAGTTTTCACTAGAGCAACTCCTCTGGCCTGCAGCCTCTAATGATCAGCTAAACATACATGGATGGCAGATCAAAAACATCCATGGTTGAAAATAAGACCTGTTTGATGACGGGAATATTTTTTTATCGGTGCAGTGAATGTTAAAAAGGAAAAAAAATATATAAATTCTTATACTCAAAATGCAAGTTTCCTAGTTGATAATCAGGCATGATACTCAACTCCAATTCCAACAAAACCTTCAGGCATGATACTCAATTCCAATTCAAACAAAACCCAACAAGGATAAAATAATCAGTACGCTTTAAACAAAGAGAGGTAAATTGAATCAAGGAAATGAGATGAATCACGAAGATCATAAGCAATATCAGTTGTCGAAAATGAAACCTGGTTTGTGACCGGAAGATTTGCTATCGGTGTACTGTTGTTCATCTTCTACAACACTGAAACAAGAACCCATTTTTAGACAAAACCGCACCAGATTCACATCTCCAGTTCCATGGATTTCGACCAAGTATCACTTCAAAATCGGATTTTTATGCACTGGTTTTACTCCAACGAAACAACGGAAGAAACCCAAATGATTTCGCGGCAAAATCGAAGAGAAACACACTGGAAATCGATAAGGGCCGCCGGAATAATCCCCTGATATGTAATCAACGATATAGATTATGTTCTACACACATCAACATTCAACAAACAGCGAAGAGTCGGTGAGACCCTGAGACTGACACGAGGCTATTTGAGGAAGGCTTGTTCATTGATCGCAACGTTTATATGCATACTCATTCATAATCATACGAAAGAAAATTTGTGTACGCACGTGACTATTAAAAAAGGAAGATTANTATATATATAAAGAGATATAAGGTGATTGTCTTGAATATGCTGTATAATAAATTATTAAAAAAGAAATGTTATTTGGATACTAAATTTTGGTATGTCACGTCCTCACCTAATTTTTTGTTCTCAAGTTTTATTTCAAATAAAGTAATTAATGTTTGCAATTTATTCATTATTAGTCTCTCAACAAACACCAAACATTGCTAGTTCCGTGGTTTATTGGAATTTCTTCTGGTTTGGGTTCTTCAATTCCTTAAGTAAAACCAACCAAATCATATACTTGCACAATAAATAAATAAGTGGGGTTATCCGCGAGACAAATCCATTCTATTCATACGTATAATAAAAATTAATTTTTTGACATAAAAAAAATAATTTTTCATGGGTTGAACTGGATTGAATATCCGTCACACAAAATTGACACGTGAGACAGTCTCGTAAGAGTTTTTGTGTAATTTAATTGAATAAAATGTTTTTGAGAAAATTTTCAGATTGTCAAATAAAGAGGAGCTAGAAACTATAAAATCGACACTCAACGGATATACTTTTTATATATATTTCCCTCAGTCAAAATTTTAAAGATTATAATATTAATACTAAAACTATATATTTATATTACAATATTTTTTTGAGTAAAACTCATAATTTTATTGCGAAGAATCGTTAATTACAAACTGAAGCAACCAAGTTGGAAATTCTCCATTCATCAACACAAAGTATGAGGGAGAAGAAAAAACAAAACGAGCCAAATAATGAGCTACTTTATTAGTCGAGCGTCGTACACGAATAAATTCTGAAATAATATGTGTTTGAATTCGATCTCTGATTTCTACTACATAAGAACCAATGTAGCTAAGATTCTCCTTATTGGTTGTAATTGCTTGCACTGCCAACAGAGAGTCTGATGTCACTTGAACATCTCAAAAATCTTTCTCATATAGAAGCTTGATTCCTCCCCGGATCGCTAAAAGTTCACCATGCACCACTGATATTGGTTGTACCTAATATCCATCACATTTCTTATTTGTTTTTCACAATCCTCGTATATTGTCGTTAGTTTCATGTTTTTCTTTCAGATTGTTTCTTTGTGAAAATTTCAGCACGTACGGTTATACATTTCTTATTCAAAACGGATTGTGTCTCGGTGTTTCGATATTTTGGTAGTGATATTATTACAGATTACTCGAAGGCGTTTCTTGTGCAATGTCCAGTTTATACACAGCGCTACAGAGTCATTTTGAAGGCCCAATTTTTATTAAAATTTTGATGGCCTATTTTTGTGTAACTTAAAGCCCATCAATCTTTCGACTTGGCCACCGACGAGCAAAAATTCATGGCAGATGATGCCACTAGAATCCTAAATAGTTTTTTTTTTTTGACGATTGATCGAGACAGATATTGGAAGATTGAAGCAGATCATTCACATCAGTAGACTTTTTTTTTTGTTTTTTCCCATAGTATCTGATTGAAGCAGATCATTCACAGTATCACTTTCATCTACCTTATGTGATGATATAAGTTTTATTTGCTAATGAATTGTAATTGAGTCAACCGTTATGATCTCACAAGCAGCTTGAAAAATCTTGCTTCTTGGTGGTTAGGTTGTGCTAGAGTTGCTGGATTTGAAATCCATGTTCTCGGTACAGGACCGAACCGACCGGTTTAACAAAGAATCGGTCACTGGTCCAATCCTGACCATACTTAAAACTGTTTTAACGGTCAAAACCGTTCATAAATCGGTGAACCGATCAAAAACCGTCTCACTATTTTTTTATTTTTTTAGAATTTTTTTTATAATTTATTGTTTCTTATAAATAAAAAGCTTAAATTTTATTGAACTTTGATAAAAATATTATTTTATTAGTGTTAGAGCTTATTTTATTTGTAATTTTTTTAGTTTAAAATATATATGTAATTGTTATGATTAGGAATTAGACCTAAAACTCCAAAAACTAGTTCTAGGGGATAAGATTGTCAAAGTCCATATATATATGCAACTCTCAAAGATTTTATTCAACCGATATGAGACAACAAACACACACCTTCACGTCCAGAAATGAACACAACCTAAGCTCTAATACCATGTTAAGATTAGGAATTAGACCTAACTCAACCCCAAAAGATAACTTAATGAGGATTGTCCAAGTTCATATATTCAACTCTTAGTGATTTTATCCAACTTATGTATGACAACTAACAATAATTACATTTGATATTTTGGTTATATACGTCGTAAATGTAAATTTTTTACTCTTTTTGGAAATGGTCCAAATGTTTTTGTCGACAATAACTTTTTAGTAACCATACTTGTTCGTATATGCAACTGGAGAATCCTGATCTAAATGAGCCCAAATGAAGTTCAAGTTAAGAACAATGCGGAAGCCCAATATGGAATTCCACAACTCAGCTTTTGTTTATTAGTTTTTAATTGTTAGCATCTTTCACAGTCTTGTCATGTTAGAACAGTTATGAACCAGAAATTTCGGAGATCTTTGGTGTCGAAAGGTTGAGCATGAAAAATTAAGGTATCAAATGATTGTTTGGACAAACATAGACTCAAATATGGAAGTGAACTGCAATGAATCTTTGGTGAACGATAGTTTAGTTGGATCAGTAAATAAGATTTTGTACTCGCATGCATGCACGAGAATCTCCTATTTAAACGACCTCAATTGGTAGAGGCTCGTCATACGTACTCTACCATCAAAACTATCTCATTTTGTGTAAAATATCGATATTACTGAAAATCACCACCCATTTATGTTGATTAATTTTAAAATTTGGCATGATCTTTAAGCGTGTGAAATTGTCGGTTTTATTTTCGAGTTAACTTAACCAATATATTGGGATTTTATATTGTGAAACGTTGTATATTTGCAAGATTTTAATGAAAATTTGTTAGTTGGTGCTTCGATAATATCCAAATATTTTCCATATATCATAAGGAAATTAAGATAGCTTTAATTTCTTCTTAATATTCAAATTAATTATTGTAATCGATGGCATCAAATTTTATTGATAATTCAGCATAAAAATCTACGTTTTAAGGATTTTCTTGACTCCAGCTGGTTTGATGGAAATGAAATCCTCCTCCTTTTGTCTGCATTTACACAAGTATGTATGTACGCATAATCTTCACAATTCGTCAAATCTTTTGTAAAATTCAACGTATTTTGTCAATATAATACATTCTACTCCACAAATTCAATTTTTTTTTTTAATATTTAAGATTTTTATGCTTAAAGACAATACCGAGAATAAAAATGTTATTCAACAAAACAACAATTACCTCATATAATGAATACATCTAAAAAGTCTATAGGATGTGTTTGTTTTGTTTATATTTTGAAAGCGATGTTTTGTTCAAGACACCCTGTTTTTATCATCATAATTGGGATCGTGCGCCGTAGGGAGGAGGGAACCTTGAAAGTTAAAAACTTTGTGGATCTTAATTTTTTTTTTAGACATGATTTTGTATAAATATATGAATTCGTCTCTTCAAATGTTTCTGCGAAGTCCATTTTTATCTGATTCAAAAATCTACTAATTTTTTTGATAATATAATCTTATTTTTATTTACAAAAAGAAAAAATTTAAACGCAAAAAATGGTTGGATAAATGGTGAGTAGTCAATGAAAGGAAGTGAGCGTTGTCTCACATTGATGAATGAGCCAATTATAGTCCTCTTTATTAACTTCAAGTTTGAGCTAAGGATTTGGGCCTCAAGTGACATTAGGAATTTTTGAAAAGGGGAAGACGTTGATAGGTTGGGCCTCAGTGTAACACATGCACACGGCCGGTAGGGTAGCTCGGCGCACAGTCAGTACTCCGGTCCGAACCAGTGCGTCTCGTGTGACTGTCTCTTGGGGTAGAACCGTGTGTCACCTGGCTTGTGCGCACATCCCATGGCTTATCACAAAAGGGTGTGTCCTTTGTGTGATACCGGTGACTCACTCTCTATATATCCCTTTGCCGAGCATTCAGGATTTCTTCAACACATACATTTTGTTGCATTCGTTTTTCTCCGAAATTTGAAAGTTCAGGCATATCATTATTTGCTGACATCCGAAACTTGTAGTGCTGTATTTCTTGATTGGAATTGTATCTTGAGATGATTGTCATTCCATATAGCACATACATACAGGAAAATTCATCTTGTGGAAAAATGATTTTCCTTGCCTCAACTCGTACTGTTCTCTGTTCCGAGATCAATAAGAAAGACAAATAACAAAAATTTTATGAAACTCGTAGAGTTTTTTCTTTTTGACAATAGGGTGAGGTTTAAACACAGGGTCTCGAACTAGAGACGTGCCCCATATTTGGGACACATGCATGGTGCTTGGTGCCACTAGACCAAATGGAATGTTACATGCATGTTACGAAACTCGAAGAAGTTTGAGATCCAAAACAAATGGAAAACTAAATTTATAGCATCGCTACGAGCTGGAGGATGAAAATCTTAATCAAATAATGATTGACAATGTAGATGCTATTATAAAATTTGGTTTTCAGACTAAATTTAAAAAAAAAAATCACATTAAGTGGGAATGAATTTCTTTGCTGAACATTAAAAAAATATGCAAACAAACATTTTAATCTTCCAAATGGCCTAATTGCTGGTTTTTTTAACTACTTAATACTGAGAGTTTGAAATCGTCAAATTTTATGATTGGTTAAATACTGATTTTTGAACTCACGCAAAGTGTTATATATGAGAATATTTTATTTCAAAAAACTATGTTTTTTTTAAAAATTAATTAGATTAAGTGAGTGATATTTTTAATTTTGTAAATGATGTGAAAGTTTAGTTGTGAACATCGCATGTAAATTCAATATCGAGTTGAGTTAGTAAAGTAAACCCTATGTATATATATTTTAAAAAGTTCGAAGATGATATTCAAAATTTCTAAAAGCATATACACACACATATATATTATATAATTTCATTATATTTTTTGTATCACAATTAAAGGTGATCATGATGCGGTTTAGGCCGTTTTTTGTTAAAAATTCAAACCAAATTGTTATGTACGGTACTTCGGTTTGAAAGATTTTCTAGTTGCGTTTTTTAAGTAAAATTTAATGTACGATTTTGGGTGAGCACAGTCGATTTTGGGCGGTTTTGCGGTTTTAATTTTAAAAAAAGAGAATGAGAAGTGAAAAGCAACAATACCGAATCCAATAATTAACACAAAATTAAATAGTATGACGTAAATAGAAAATATATATATAGTTTTGGTATGATGTCCACAAACTGTGTCAACCTCTGTGTTCATCACTGAGATGATGAGGTGACACTTACCTATTTGATATACAATTTTGATATGTTTCATCACATCTAATAAGTGAATGTCACCTCATTGATGGACAAAAATGTGAGCACGATTAGTCACAAATATATATTATATTTATATAACAACCAAATTGTGAGAATGTGTACAACTTTTTCAATCACGTTTTATTTGCTCAAGTATAGACCGAGTTAATGACATAGAGTACCTCTTCTTACAATAGAGTTGAAACCTTGAACAAGGTTTTACTAGAAAATTATAGGCCAATTATATCTACCATTATTAATTTTAAAAAAAGTATTATTACTAATATGCATAATAATTCGCATTTCAATTGACTTTTTCCCAAGTTGATACAAACCAAATAATTATTTTCTTAATTTGATATAATAAAGAATAAATATTGTTTGTATTCTTTATTGCCGGCTAGTGTGGAAAAAATACCATAATGTATTTCTATTTTATTAATTAGTGTGAGCATATTTTCGTAGCTACTTTTTTTTTTTGTCGTGGTATATGTTTTTGTAATATACGTACATACAATATTCTTCTTGCTAACTTTCTTTTTTCCTGATATGTATAATTCCCTTCTTTCCAATTACTTCTCTTTTACGAGACATTAAATTTTGAATTTAAGTTTTATAAGTTTTGTGCGCTTAAAATTCGAGGTTCAATCAAATTCAAGAGTTTGTTGATCTTAAAGTTTTGAATTCTTAAAGCAAATGCGTTCAAATCCAAATTTTACAAGAGATAAAATCTTAAATTTCGACTTCTAAGTTTATAATGCTGATGATTTAAAACTTGAAAATTTTGATGAAATGAGAGATTATTTGGTATAAAATCATTCGAGAAAGCTCTAAATTAATATTTTGTGGGTAATTGTGGGGACCCGGACGCTAATTCATTTCTTAATCATTCTTGGGGAATAATTCAATCAAGTAAGATAAACAGGGTCTATATATCAAGTGTTGAAACCTATCTACTTCTGAATCCGGATCACCACGCTAACTTGCCATCTCTCTCATCCTGTTCTTGACCCTGATCCTGTCCCACCTGTTGTCATGCACACATACAAACAAGACAACAGCCGGATAACTCCGGTGAGAATATAATCCCAGTATAAACAATGTATACATGCAATGCATAATGTCATATACAAAAGCATAAACCATGTATCACAAAACATAAATCATAATTTATGACACATTAGTGAATACAGATAAAACTCTTTGGCTCGTCATCTCAGACTCGACTCATCTCTAATCTAGGGATCCCGATTCCTGGATATTACCATATACCGAATCTCCGCGATAGGAATCGATCCATTCCTAAGCAACATCAATATAAATCAAATATCCATTGTCTTGGCATATCCGCCGTAGACTCGGCATATCCGGCAATGCCTACTTTGACAATGTGCAATGGGCCAATGATCACTCTGTCATAATCTGGCACCTCTGTCAGCGACTCTCACTCAATAGCTATCTGTTATTCTCTGCTTCTCTATAGATCAATAGGCTAAGCATATTCATTCAAATAATACAACAGTATGAAAACAATAACATACAAGTATGTGGTTTAGGGAAACTAAAGTTCAATCTGACTTAAGTCAATCTCCCGGTTAACATTGATTTATACCTTTCTTGTCGTAGTTCTGATGAAGTCGAAGTCCTAAATTCGTAGCTGTCAATACCAATCTGAAATGACGTGTCGAATAGGAACAATATCAATAGACAACTCATATCAATACTCATTCTGATCAATACTCAATCTAATTCAATATCGACGGCATAACGGTACAATCTCAATATCCCCGTCAACTCAAACAGCAATATATATCAATTACAAATCATAATCAATATCCAATATAATCCATAATCTCATAAATCTGAGTAATCTCAATTCTATATCTGAAAATTCATAATAATTCCATAAACA
>NW_027358357.1:0-7929 GCF_012295235.1 Primulina huaijiensis | reverse complement strand
TCTCAGGAACAGAAACGAGCATGGGAAAATCGGGATTATTTCTGACAGAGCTTCTGGCATTAACTTCATCATGCACAGCAGAACCCCTTTCTCCAGAGGGAACAAACGACCTTGAGGAGCTGCCACCTCGTGCGCTGAAAGATCTATTCCAAGGGTAAGGATGTGTACCTAAATCCTCAGTTACAGGTATTATATGAGATTGATCAAGGGTGTTGCCTGGATTTATTGGCGGTGCAACTGGTGATCTCAACTCTAAAGATCCACTACTTGAGGAAGGTCTTGGAAGCGACTGGGCAGCATAAGCAGTAGGACGCCTCAAAGGAATGCCTCTAGCCGCATCAAATCGAACCAAATCATGGTGTCTTGTATTCGATCTTCCAACAGGATTTCTGCCCGAGCTTTCTGGAATTCCTGAAACACTTGACGAATAAGTAACAGGAGTTGCCCTACTCATTCCAACCCCTCTTGAATTTAGTTGGTCTGAGCGATTAATTAGAGACAAATTCAGAGGTTCAGATGATATGCTTAAACTTCCAGAGCCGGAGTGACAACCATAGATAGGATTCTGCTTCATATTCTCCACTGGCTGATTTGAGCTCGAACTCCCACCATGGCAAAATTGTCCTGAATTACCTTCAACAGTCTTTCTCTTGCAGGATGAACCCAAATAACCCGTAGATGAACCTGATGCATTATTTATTTCGAAAAATGTACTAGAACTTCCAGAAGCAGCTGTTACGTTGGAAGAACAATTGAAATTCGAAGTTTTCACTACCTCTGATCGGCCAGACTTATACAGATTATGAGGTAAACTAGCCCCTAGACTTCCATGGCCATTACTTTCCCTCATAGGTCGATGGCTTGAAGCTGCATCCTGTGAACCAAGATTGGAGCTGTAATTTTGCGTTCTCAGAGATATTCCAGTCACCTGATTGCTGACAAAACTAGCATTACTGAAATCAGATGGTTCAAAAGACAAATTGTCTGTTCTTGCATCAGTCTCGGAACAAGGACCAAAAGAGGATGACCATCCAAGCCTCACTTTTGAATGATCGAAAGTTCGGTCCTGTTGATTATTTGCACTGGAGCTGGATTCACCTTGGTCCCAACCACTAAAATTCTGAGCACGACTGCTAACAGCATTAGTAGCACTAATATTACTGCCACTAGAGGCAACCATGTAACTGGACAATCTATTTTCAACTGGATTTAGCAGGTTATCCCAAGAAGAGGAGTGATCCACAGAGCCGTCATTGGGAATAGATCCCTGATTCAAATCAATTGTTTCAGGAAAAGAATCAAGGGAACTTCTTTCCCCTTGCATATCTGTTATTATACTTCAGAATTCTATGGAGCCGAGAACTGGTACCGAATATTGCCGAAAAGTTTGCATAGATCTTCAGAAGAATAAGAAAGATAACGAAGGTAATCTGATGCGAGACACAACAGTAAAGGGGATGGGATTAAAAAAAAAAAACAAATACGAGATCAAATATTCAGACATGTCTCAATCATATTGAAAACAGAAAAATAGCAGGGGATCTGATAATATGCCATTTTAATCATTCTTTATTCTCAACATACAAAACACAACATTAAAACCATTAACAAGCAGAACAAGTCTTGCATAAAAAGGCAAACTTATAATTTTACTTTGGAATCAGAAATTGTTGCACAGAATGCAAATTCAGATGTTATTTGTCAACTTGAAGCAAGTCGAACAATGTGTTATCATGCTCCATTAACTAAAACTATTGATTTTTGATAAACAATTATTAAAAAATGCGACGGTACTAGATTTCAAAACTGGCAATTGGCAAAGATACTTCCAGATTCAGCTCACATACACACAATTAGTTTGAAATTGACTATGCGAGTCATGAAGAGACAAAGAAGATGAAATGAAAAAGAAGCTTTAAAATTGTCAAATAAACAATCGAAAGCAGAAGTTGTGATTATTTAAGAGCTGAAGTGCATACATAGCAAAAAAAATAAGAGAAAATCACAAACTCTTTTATTTTATTAAATGACGAAGGGCGATCATCAGCTGATTCAAAAGTTCATGAACATGTTTCAATCTGAAAAGAACCGGAAAAAAAAATGACGCCCGGTAGAATCAACAGCAAAACATGGACAACGAAAAGATTGCAACTTTGTGAACATCGCCAAGTTAGAAACTTTGACCAATCATTTTACATCAAAACTGAATGACCCACTAGTAGAAACTTCGAATCCATCAAAGATCAAAGACTAAATTCCAACAATAAATACTGCCAATCCAACAATCAATAACTAAAATTTCAAATTTCAAGCTACTGGGCAACAAACTAAATCATACAATTGCAGACCCTACATCGCAGATCCCTTTTTCAAAACAATTTCGATCTCAATAAAACAATCCAACAAACTCAATCAAAGAACCACGCAATTCCCACATATAACACATAATAAGAACGAAAATTCAAGAAAACAAACAAAATGTCGATGGGTCAAGAAAAAAAACCGGTGGAAAGCGGATGATCGAAGGAGCTGGAGCGGGGCAATTGGTCTTCTCTTTTTTGTCTTTTTCTTTACGTTGGAGTTTCTGATAAAGGGCAGTTGGTGGAGAGTGAGAAACGTTTCAAGAAATCTCAACTATTTTAATTGGTCTTTTATCGCAGTAAAAAAGAAAACAAAAACTCCCAAAATTTAATATTTTTTCAGGCGTTTAACTATGAGATGACGGTTTCACATGCAAGAGAGACCAAAGGATACAGCCACGAGAAGACAAGCTAAAGAAGGGTCGCCATGTGTGTGAGAGAGAGAGGCGCGGCGGAGCTAATGGTGAGGCTTTATTGTATTATTATTTTAATTTAAAGTGGTTGTTTTATTGGTAATCCACTATTACATCAAATGATTAAGGACAAATGACTTTTTTATTCTGCTTTTTTATGTTTTGAAAACAAACGGAAATTTCAGTACAACGATTGGTGTCATGTATTTCAGTTGAAGTTAGGGCTATGAAATCTTTATTAGTATAATATTAAAATATTTGAGTAAAATCATTATCACATGTTATAATTTTTAATATAGTTACAATCGTTCGATCGTATAAGATAATAGGCTTGGTTGAATTCTAAATTGTTAGGTATTAATCGAGTTAAACTTTTAATTTTATGGACAACTTATTCATGACAAAAACTTGTGTGCGACGGTCTCACGAGTTGTATTTTGTGATACAAATCTCTTATTTGAGTCATCCATGAAAAAATATTACTTTTTATGTTAAGAGTATTACTTTTTATTGTGAATATAGGTAGAGTTGACCCGTCTCACAACAGATAAAGATTCGTGAGACCGTATGACAAAAGATCTATTTTTTATTATTTTGGTAAGGTGGGTAAATATATAACAAAGAAATTAGATTTAAAAAAAAATTTGTAGACCCGTAATCCTCCTACGAGTTGCACCATTGCTCGATGATGCTCTCAAAAAATACGCATCCATAAAAATACCTTGAATCCATGATCACGAACCAATTCTTCCACATGCCGAATCAAACCGCTCCAAAAATATGACTGTGTATCAAAGAAAACGGGTGAGATGACTCCGCCCGGAGGCGAAGCCACTCCGACGCTCAAGTCAGTATAGTCTTTGAGAGAAAAATACAAGACTAGCGTAAATAATGATAATGAGTGCGTACCTTGATTAGGGTTAGACGTCCTTTATTTATAGGTGTAAAGTCTTAGATGATANAGCAAGGTCAGGCTTACTGAGGTGCCGAGCAAAGTCGGGCTTATGTAATTGCCAAGCAGAGTTGGACTTACTGAGGTGCCGAGCAAGGTCGGGCTTACTGAGGTGCCGAGCAAAGTCGGGCTTATGTAATTGCCAAGCAGAGTTGGACTTACTGAGGTGCCGAGCAAGGTCGGGCTTACTGAGGTGCCGAGCAAAGTCGGGCTTATGTAATTGCCAAGCAGAGTTGGACTTACTGAGGTGCCGAGCAAGGTCGGGCTTACTGAGGTGCCGAGCAAAGTCGGGCTTATGTAATTGCCAAGCAGAGTTGGACTTACTGAGGTGCCGAGCAAGGTCGGGCTTACTGAGGTGCCGAGCAAAGTCGGGCTTATGTAATTGCCAAGCAGAGTTGGACTTACTGAGGTGCCGAGCAAGGTCGGGCTTACTGAGGTGCCGAGCAAAGTCGGGCTTATGTAATTGCCAAGCAGAGTTGGACTTACTGAGGTGCCGAGCAAGGTCGGGCTTACTGAGGTGCCGAGCAAAGTCGGGCTTATGTAATTGCCAAGCAGAGTTGGACTTACTGAGGTGCCGAGCAAGGTCGGGCTTACTGAGGTGCCGAGCAAAGTCGGGCTTATGTAATTGCCAAGCAGAGTTGGACTTACTGAGGTGCCGAGCAAGGTCGGGCTTACTGAGGTGCCGAGCAAAGTCGGGCTTATGTAATTGCCAAGCAGAGTTGGACTTACTGAGGTGCCGAGCAAGGTCGGGCTTACTGAGGTGCCGAGCAAAGTCGGGCTTATGTAATTGCCAAGCAAGGTCGGGCTTACTGAGGTGCCGAGCAAGGTCGGGCTTACTGAGGTGCCGAGCAAAGTCTGGCTTATGTAATTCCCAAGCAGAGTTGGACTTACTGACGTGCCGAGCAAGGTCGGGCTTACTGAGGTGCCGAGCAAAGTCGGGCTTATGCAATTGCCAAGCAGAGTTGGACTTACTGAGGTGCCGAGCAAGGTCGGGCTTACTGACGTGCCGAGCAAAGTCGGGCTTATGTAATTCCCAAGCAGAGTTGGACTTACTGAGGTGCCGAGCAAGGTCGGGCTTACTGAGGTGCCGAGCAAAGTCGGGCTTATGCAATTGCCAAGCAGAGTTGGACTTACTGAGGTGCCGAGCAAGGTCGGGCTTACTGACGTGCCGAGCAAAGTCGGGCTTATGTAATTGCCAAGCAGAGTTGGACTTACTGAGGTGCCGAGCAAGGTCGGGCTTACTGAGGTGCCGAGCAAAGTCGAGCTTATGTAATTGCCAAGCAGAGTTGGACTTACTGAGGTGCCGGGCAAGGTCGGACTTACTGAGGTGCCGGGCAAGGTCGGACTTACTGAGGTGCCGAGTTGGGGTGCCTGCTAGTGAAAATCACATGAGTTGAGCCCAGACACGGTGCATCGAGCATGCTGTAGGACACTGCAATGAAGCACAAGAAACGAGACAAAAGAGAGCCAAAAATAATTATCTCAAATATTTGAAATGGATGATGCAACATAAGAAATTTATTATAAAAATCCTTGTTCGGATAATAATAAAATCTCAAGTACATGAAACTTATCTTATGGATAAAATATTCTGAACTTTGTAAAGCTTCAAATATAGTGAGAAAAATATCGTGATTTTAATAAAATCAAGCATGACAAGTACTTGATGAAATTATGTATGAGGTTGGGCTTATGTGGCTCAGATTAAATAACTCATCATAAAAATGTAAAATATCACATGAAATTCGTTCTCAAGCTCATGCATCTAGTTATATTAAAAATAAACAAAATAGTATAGGGGTCATACAGAAGTTGAGTCAGCTTAGTCCCAAACATAATAAAATTCAGTTGAATCATCACGGCTCTATCAACTCGACAATGGAAAGTTGAAAGAGTAAAATTTCAGCATACTTTAGCCATGAAGATCCAAAAAGTCAACTAATCCCAATGAATAATCTGATTTCCAAAATCAATAAGCGAATAACTCAATTCGAAAAATTCACCTAGCTCGATTTTGGCGGTTCAAGGCAAATAAATTATCATAGATGAGTAACAATGGAGTGATAAGTAATCTTACACAACCTGCAATGGAGTATCTNTAAGTCACAAAAATATAGTCATGTGAGTGCATATAACAACATTAATGAATCTCGCGCGGTTGTTCAAGAAATCTTACTTTTTAATGCATACAACTCAAAACCGAGTATACATAATACAATGTAGAATTAACTACATAATTAATTTGTTTCGAGTGATGAGATCAAACTATCACATGAAAAATAAATATATTTATGTGTTTCCGTCTTTTAGGACGTGAGTGGGGGTATCCATATTTATCAAATGATACATGTCCTTTTGTCAACCATGAAACAAAGTTTATAAAATAATATTTAACATAATTGAGCAGTAAAAACAATTAACACTTATCTTCTGAAGTAGCGAGCCGATAAGTGAAGCTTCAAAGCCACACCATTAGAAAAATATATAATGCATGCCTCGGAGATGGATTCGCAGCCTAATCTTTTGATAGAGTAATGTGAGTGAGGAGGACGGTGGCTGCATACGGTGATGAAATTTTCTTGTTTCCCTTGTTGTACAGAAGAAAAGCTAGCGGAGGGATCAACAACTTAAATAAGAGAATCTAAATGACTAGCTTAGGTAATTCATCGAACAAGTGGTGTGTAGCAAATGAAATAAAATTTAATCGCAAACCAGTGATTGCAAGACCCAAGCCAAAATGAGAGAAATTGGCAACGTAGAGTGCGTGAAATTTTTTATACGAATATGAGATAAAACAAAAAAGGTCTCGAGCTTAAGAAGTTCCACGTCTCTTATATCTCGAGGCGATGACGATGGCTCCAATGAAAACCCAACATGAAATTTGTGAGGCTCGTGGTGCAGAGTACTTATGGTTGAAGGCTCGAACTGGGGTTCTCGGCAGTGACTATGATAGCGAATGCAGCAAATTGTCAAGAAACGGGCTCCGTGGAGCCTTCTTGTCAAATTCTAGAACATACGGGGCATGCGGCGGGTTGAGTGACGACCGGATATGTGCTGGGGACTACATCTTTTGCTTGATTTTGCTGGTTGGTTAAGAAATCATGGGTGGGTATCCCGAAGTGACGGCTTGGTGGGGGAATTGCGACGTAAATTGCTTTGTTTCATGTCTGTGATGAGGTTCGGCTACATGTTATCTTTGGTTCTTCTTCTTAATTCAACCGGATGGAAAACAAATCATGGGTTTATATTACGTTCCCACAGACGGCGCCATTGATGCGCTCAAAAAATACGCATCCATAAAAATACCTTGAATCCATGATCACGAACCAATTCTTCCACATGCCGAATCAAACCGCTCCAAAAATATGACTGTGTATCAAAGAAAACGGGTGAGATGACTCCGCCCGGAGGCGAAGCCACTCCGACGCTCAAGTCAGTATAGTCTTTGAGAGAAAAATACAAGACTAGCGTAAATAATGATAATGAGTGCGTACCTTGATTAGGGTTAGACGTCCTTTATTTATAGGTGTAAAGTCTTAGATGATATGAAATTTTGTAATATATGGCAACTAGATTTGTGTATATCAATGCAATATTTTGTAATATCTCTAAAATATAATTAATGATATGATAGGATTTTTACCATATCATCAATAGTACCCCCCGCAAAAAAATGACGACGAGTGAAATGATGGAGGAACGTTTATATGACTGAAATTATATTTTAGAGTATTCAAGATAATATTCTAATTGCATGTAATAATGTCCTTTGAGCGTTTGTTGTGGAGTGTGCTTTCTGAGATGAGCCAAATTAAGCGGCCAATGTAGTCATCTGATACTGAATAGATAGTCAAATTATCTTTCCTATCGAGTCACTAGAGAGTCAAAAGAGCCAATAGTGGCTATACTGCTCAATAAGAAGTCGGGTCAAGATGTCAAGACCAACATAAGATCAAACATATATAAGAAGTTCGAGATATATCGATTGTCGTGAGAAGTTAATACGTGTCCGAGTAGACGATGATTAAGAGTCCGAACAAAAATACAGTTTGATATGATGTTCTGAGCTGTTTGAAAGTCATACTCAAGTCAGAGTTGTTGATGAATACCTGCTGAAAGTCGAGCTCAGATGAAGAGCCATAGATAATAATCTGCTGAAAACTGAGCTCAAATAAAGAGCCATAGATAGTAATCTACTGAAACC
>NW_027358356.1:0-609 GCF_012295235.1 Primulina huaijiensis | reverse complement strand
TCGCAACTTAAAACGGCTTATGGTAACTTAGCTTTACTTTACTATTTACTTTACTATGACCTTGAATTGTGACTTTTCTCATCGTTCTCAATATTAGAATTGGTGGTTCAACTTATCATGTCTTACCTTCCTTATACTATACCCGTAATGTTCAACGACCTATTACATTAGCATTTACGCAGTTCAACTTAAAGACTCTTAGCACCAAAGGTTACTGATCAGCTTCTATCCTCGGTGATACACTTAAAAGTTAAACCTTATCTTAACTCCATAATAATATCAGCCCAATATCCTTGAATCGAATCATTATCTTACGGCACCAACCTTACTTAATTTAACTATTTACAAGTACATCTCAATTACAAAATTGTTGCAACTCTTAAATTTGAGTAGTGTTGATCCATAAAACCCAAAATATCCAATACCAATCTTCTACCTGTTATATAAAATCTTTCTAACATCAATTACATGCTTAAACTATTATCTTCCCGATTAAAATATAGTTGAGGCCTAAGACTCTGGACTTTCCTCATTGAAACAAATGTCGCATTCTTCAGTATCCTAAATGCTTATTAAATTCTAGCGTATAAAACTTAATAAGTTATCCCA
>NW_027358355.1:0-13151 GCF_012295235.1 Primulina huaijiensis | reverse complement strand
ACGAGGAAACAAAGGCACGGACCCCGTGCCAGTGTCCGTCCATGGGTCTTTGTACGTGCGGGACAAGCCGACATACGAAAATTCTGAACAGGTTATGCTTAACAGTCTAGACTCGATCGAACGGACCATGAATCGACACCACGAGACCCGTCCTAGGACGTCATGACATTGTACCAAACCCAAGTAAGCCATTATAATTGTTCCCAAGTGTGACAATCAACAACTAACGACACAACTCGAAGTTCGACACCATTTTCTTCCTCGCCTCTTGATTCAACTTGGTGCCTAACGACACGAAAAGAGACGCCAAAAATCATCCCAACATCGAACTAAACATACCTAGACGCAGCAACGATCACCCGTGGATTACCAATTAAGCCTGCAACAAATAAACTTCAAGAACGCATCAACATCGTAATTTACTGAAAAACGCAGTTTGAGCAGTCCCACAAAAAATGCCATAACTCACTCAATTTTTGTCCAAATAACTCGAATTTTATATCAAATCGAAGGTATCAAAAAGTTCTACATTTTTTGTATTGAAAGTTTTCTAAAAGTCTCGACCAAAAATTCGCAGTTTTAAGAATAACAGTAAAAACGTGATTTAGATCTAAAAATTTTCCTTCAAAATCGATCCAATCAATTATCCGCTCAAACTATGAACATCATACATGAATTTTACGTATAAAATAATGCAACGCATAATATGACATGATCGACGTAGTAAAAGAGAGATTATACGTGCCTTATGATGATAAACTTTACCGAAACAGCGATACCGACGCTGGGAAAGATGCGAGGTTGATCCGGGACGAACGTGGCTCGATTTTTCTTGAAGAAAAGTGACAAAAACTTGCTGGGAAATTGAAGAGGGAGGGGCGGCTGCTCTTGCTCTCAAGAACCCTAAGTTTTTACCTCAAAAAAATGTTGGGGAGATTACACCCCGAAGCGATGCCAACCATGATGATAATATAGTACCCAAAACTTGCGGAATAAAATAACCAACAAGAACACAAAGATTTACGTGGTTCACCCAATATAGGCTACGTCCACGGAGCACTGCAACTTTTATAACTTGAAGAAATATTACAACAAGTGTATACACCAATACACTCAATATTTCTCACGATCCCAACCCGAGTATACCGAGAAAATAATTTCTCTAACTCACACAAGAGAATTCCCGCACACAAAAAAAAAAAATACACTCTTTTTTTCTATGCACTATCTTTTTATCAAAGATGAAAAGCTTTTGATTTTGGGATACGATAACTGAAGGAATTGAGTTCTATTTATACTAATTCCTAAATTCAATTTTGCAATGTTTTCGATGTGGGATGAGAGTTTTTTATTATTTTATTTAATACGTGGGCCCCACCCTATTAAATAATCAAACCTAACCATTCTCCCACTTGAAGACTTGATTTCAATTATGTCTTCACACCATCAGTGCAGCAGCTCATACCTCCTTTGTTAGTCTAGGAGACCAACTGAAGTCAAACACACCTTCAGTTTTTCAATGATAACAGCCTTCGTGAGCATATCAGCTGGATTCATACTTCCAGGAATCTTCTCAAGCTTCAAGAATCATTCACCCGATCTCTAAGGATCCTCATTCCAAGGATTTGTTTTGCAGCACCCAAATCCTTCAAAGCAAATTCCTTTGATAACTCTTTCTCGAGTTTATCAATCTGCTCCAGACAAGCTCCTGCTATCAACATATCATCTACATATATCAGTAGTATGATATAATAACCATCAAGCTTCACATAACAACAGTGATCAGCCTGATACCTCAGAAACCCATCATTATTCATTACACCATCAAACTTCTTGTACCACTGTCTTGGAGCTTGTGAGAGACCATACAAGCTCTTCTGAAGTTTGCACACCATTTTCTCTTTCCCTCGTACTTCAAATCATTGTGATTGATTCATTTCTTCATCTAGCTTACGATGAAGAAACTTCGTCTTTACATCTAACTGTTCCAGATGTAAATCTTCTTTTACCATCAATCCAAGTACAGTCCTGATAGTAGTTAACTTTACCACCAGAGAGAAAATATCAGTGTAACCAATGACTTCTTTTTCACCTTTTACACGAAGTATTTCTTTGTACCGCTTGCTACTGTCATGTTCTAACCGGTACTCCCACTTGCTATGTAAAACTTTTTACCTTCAAAAAGTTCTGACAACTCCCACATGTGATTGGATGACAGTGAATCCATCACATCTTCCATGGCTAACTCCCACTGTTTAAAGGTCTCATAAACATCCGATTTATTTTCACAAAATAAACCCAAAATTTCATGCTCAAATCGTCAACAGTAGTGCCATAATATCTTGAGTGATCTTCAAGGGATGTCACAGGAGATGGTCCACATGTATGTACCAGCTCCAAATCCGCTGAATTTGGTTCTCTAACCTCTTTTGAAAAGCTAACTTTTTTCTGCTTTCCAAAAAATACAGCTTCACACAGCTTGTGTTCAACGATCTTTAATTCCGGTAGCTTTCCGTTTGGAACAAGCATCTTCATTCCCTTCTCACTCGTATCCCCAAGCCTACTATGCCATAGACTTGAATTAGCTCTAGCATCCACAGCCGCTAATTTATTTCTCAAACTGGAAGTCATATAAAGTGTTCCAGTTTTCTTTCCTCGAGCAACAATCATGGCTCCATTTTTCACTTTCCAGGAACCATCACCAAAGGTCACCTTATGACCTTCGTCGTCAAGCTGTCCCACTGAAATCAGATTGTGTGTCAACTTTGGTACATGTCTGACTTTGTTGATTTTCCAGACAGATCCATTTGACATCTTCATCTGTACATCACCCATACCAACAATTTCCAAGGGTTTTCCATCAGCCAAGAAAACTTTTCCGTAATCGCCAGCGATGTAATTATCAAATACATCGCGATCACCAGTGGTATGAAACGAAGCTCCCGAGTCCATAACCCAAGAATCAACCGGGCTTTCCATGGATAGTAATAGAGCATCATGTACCTCCTCAGTAACAACATTAGCGTCGTTCTTTGTTGATCTGCAATTCTTTTTCAAGTGACCAGTCTCACCACAGCTCCAGCACTTCACATTCTTTTCAAAGTTGCTTTTGTCTTTTCCATTTCTTGACTTGGATCTACCATGCCATTGGTTAAAACTCTTTTCGGCACTCATGCCCTTTCCTCTATTCTCGATATTTAGAGCAGAACTTGATGATGTTCCTTCACCAGAATCCATCTTGCGAACTTCTTCAGCAAGAATTTGATCTCTAACATCATTGAATTGTAGCTTTCTTTTTCCAAAAGAGTTGCTAACCGCTGCTCGCATCGGTTCCCAATTGTCTAGTAAAGACGCCAAAAGAATAAGTGCCCGAATCTCATCATCAAATTTAATTTCAACCGATGTTAGCTGTGAAACAATCGTGTTGAATTCATTGATGTGTTTAGCCACCGATGCATCTTCTCTCATCTTCAAGTTAAATAACGTCTTCATGAGATGTACTTTATTATTTGCCAATGGCTTTTCGTACATGTCCGACAAAATGTACATCATCTCCTCTGTTGTTTTTGCCTCCGCCACGTTATGTGCCACGTTCTTCGTTAGGGTCAATCGTATTACACCTAACACTTGTCGGTCAAGAAGCTTCAAGTCATCATCCTCCATCTTTTCCGGCTTCTTTCTAGATAGAGGTTGATGCAACTTCTTTCTATACAAATAATCGATAATTTGTAGTCGCCAGAACGTAAAATCTGTACCGTCGAACTTGTTGATTCACGGTCCCGATCCATCATCTCCGGCCATCACTTCTCTAGCCTTAGCAAAAAATCTAAAAAATCTTTTCTGATGTGGAAGATCAGACAAAGCTGCAACCACAGAGCATGCTCAGAATTCTTAAGAATTTTCATAACAAGGCTCTGATACCAGTTGTTGGGGAATTTACACCCCCGAAGCGATGCCAACCACGATGATAATATAGTACCCAAAACTTGCGGAATAAAATAACCAACAAGAACACAAAGATTTACGTGGTTCACCCAATATAGGCTACGTCCACGGAGCACTGCAACTTTTATAACTTGAAGAAATATTACAACAAGTGTATACACCAATACACTCAATATTTCTCACGATCCCAACCCGAGTATACCGAGAAAATAATTTCTCTAACTCACACAAGAGAATTCTCGCACTCAAGAAAAAAATACACTCTTTTTTTCTATGCACTCTCTTTTTATCAAAGCTGAAAAGCTTTTGATTTTGGGATACAATAACTGAAGGAATTGAGTTCTATTTATAACTAATTCCTAAATTCAATTTTGCAATGTTTTCGATGTGGGATGAGAGTTTTTTATTATTTTATTTAATACGTAGGCCCCACCCTATTAAATAATCAAACCTAACAAAAAATTCTGAAATATGAGTGCAAAGAATTGTGTGTGTGTGTGTGTGTGTTACGTGAGTGTGTGTGTGTAGAAAGGGTGTGTGCGTGAGTTATGTAGAAATTTAGGGGGTGAAAATTGCTTAATTAAAGTTTAACCACTAATTAATGTTAAATCAAGCACTAACTCAACAATTCCTTTATTTGAAATAAAATATACACTAATTTTTATAAAATTCTCCTTTTTAACAAAAATAAAGTGCACAAAGACAACTTTAAAAGTTTTAAAAATTCTAAATTCACTAAATACATAATTTAGGCTTTAAAATGCTGAAACTTAATAAATTAAATAATATGCCCCAACCTTAACTTAAAATAAAATACCACATTAAAATTTTGCAGAAAAAAAATCGTCACCGGTCTTTTCCTCGATCCCGCCTCGAATAATCGCCTGAAACATGAAACTCGAAAAATATTTTAACGTGCATCACATAAACATAATTAATTTAAAATAATACTTTTAAATAGGTCATGCATGGCTAAAGCTCATTTTTAAATTTGAATAAATTATTTAACAATTTAAATAATGCATGGGATTTACGTGTACTGATTTTGGGCACTACATATTTCCTTGTAAGAAAATGAAAGAAAATGGTTCTAGCAAGAAAAAACTTTAACGGAACACGGAGGTCAAGTACCTACACATGAGCCAACATTAAATGAAAATGCTATACCATTGGAAGGCTCTTCAAAAGAGCAAGAGCCAAGAAAAAGCAAAAGGGCTAGAATCTCAAAGTCCTTTGGTCCAGACTTTCATACTTTTATGTTGGAGAATGAACCAAAGAACATACAAGATGCTCTGGCTAGCCCTGAAGCTCCTTATTGGAAAGAAGCCATCAACTCTGAAATGGATTCTATTTTGCAAAACCATACTTGGGAACTAGTGAATCTTCCACCAGGTACCAAGCCATTGGGATGCAAATGGATATTGAAAAAAAAAATTAGAGTTGCTGGAAGTATTGAAAAATACAAAGCCAGGCTTGTGGCCAAAGGCTATAGACAAAGAGAAGGTCATGATTTCTTCGACACGTATTCACCAGTTTCAAGAATAACATCCATTCGTGTGCTCATTGCTATTGCAGCTTTGCATAGCCTTGAGATACATCAAATGGATGTCAAAACGGAATTCTTAAATAGTGAACTTGAAGAAGAAATATATATGGAGCAACCTGAAGGCTTCATTGTTAAAGGACAAGAAAGAAAGGTCTGTCGTTTAATTAAGTTATTGTACGGACTTAAACAAGCGCCCAAGCAGTGGCACGAAAAATTTGACAAGGTAGTATTGTCAAACAGATTTAAGATTAATGAGTATGACAAATGTGTTTGCATTAAAGGCACTCGAGAATCTTATGTGATAGTATGTCTATATGTTGATGACATGCTAATAATGGGGAATAACCAAGAGTTGATTAATGATACAAAGAAAATGTTGACAAAACATTTTGATATGAAAGATATGGGTATTTCCGATGTAATTCTAAGGATTAAAATCTTTAGAACTCCAGAAGCAATAGTCCTATCTCAATCTCATTATGTAAAAACAGTGTTAAAGAAGTTTAACGCTTATAACTCTACCCCAGTAAAAACACCTTTAGACGTGAATGTCCATTTGGCGAAAAATCGTGGAGAACCAGTTTTCCAACTGGAATACTCCAGAATTATTGAAAGCCTTATGTACATCACTAACTGTACTAGACCTTACATCGCTTGTGTGGTTAACAAGTTAAGTCGATTTACAAGTAATCCTAGTGATGCACACTGGAAGGCATTGACAAGGTGCTTAGCTATTTAAAGCACACTTCAAAATATAGACTAAATTACACAAGGTATCCTGCAGTACTTGAAGGACACTGTGATGCAAATTGGATTTATGACACCAAGGACTCCAAATCCACCAGCGGCTATGTATTTAGTATTGGTGGAGGAGCAGTCTCTTGGAGGTCATCGAAACAAACTTGCATTGCTAGATCTACTATGGAATCGGAGTTCATAGCGCTAGATAAAGCTGCAGAACAAGTTGAATGGCTTCGCAACTTTCTAGAGGAAATTCCGTGTTGGACAAGTCCAGTGCCAGCAATCATGATACATTGCGACAGTCAGTCGGCAATTGCAAGGGCACAAAATAGTATGTACAATGGCAAGTCCCGACACATTCGTCGAAGACATAATACTGTACGACAGTTGATCTCTAATGGAGTTATATCTGTTAGAGTAGGTGCACGTCGAGCCAAGTGTTGACCGAGTGTTCACTATGAAACTCTATGTATAAACAACTTTATTTTAATAATATTTGAAATTATTGTTTTGGCACTTCTTTATCTCTATACCCATGCATGTTGCATAGATAAAGTCCTTGGATATACGAATAGTAGAAAGAATATGATATGCTCATATGATGAGTATCATGAAACTCATATTTGCAATACTGTATATTCTAAACAGTTCCTAGTCGATTCAGCCACCGTTAAGAAGGATATAGGCCGCTCGAGTTCGAGACTAGTATCTGCGATGTGAGTACCATGTTTCATTGGTAGGGGACATTGTGATGTCCGAGCATNATGCATTGTAGTCGGGGATTCACCGCTTACCTACGGGTATGGATATCCTATGTGTTTTTCATGTATATGTAGTTTGAAATCTCTGATCAGAGTATGGTGGTAATTATGAAAGGGGTTTCATAGATTACACCATCGATGCAACTACGACATGACACATAGTATCGATTCATTGACAACTCTCGATATACCAATGGTTGTCGAATCGGTCAGGATATATGAGTTGAAGGGACCGTACTGTACGCTAACCATAATTGAATGGTTCTTGCAGGCACTATCATTTGATACCTAGGGAATCATGTAAGCGATGCTGCTAGGCGTTTAACATGATTGGTTGGGTACTATCAGACTTGAGTTCTGACGTTCTTATTATCAAGGAGTAGATAAGTAAGAATGGAGCAATTGGGGTATGCTCAAATAAGGACATGTTTAGTCCGAATCACATGGAGATGTGAACTCACGGCTAGTTGTATCAATGAACCATTGAGGGTCACGCAAGTGCTAACTTTTTAGATCCCGTTGAGAAGTAAAATAGTTCAATGTGTTGAACGACTTATAAAGGAGTTTATAAGCGCAAAGAAAAATAAAAGTATGACTTCAATAAGGAGAATGTAACTTTTAATTTGAGGAAGTGTTCCTAAAATAAAAGTTGGTCAAATAAATAATTCAAGTGTTGAATTAATAAAACACTAGTGGGCCTAGTAGAGTCCAAATAATTAAATTAATTCAAGTGTTGAATTAATTAAATAATATTGGGTCTTGTAGAACCCAATAGGAAATAATTATTTAACTAGTGGGCTTGAGTAAAATCAAGTAAAGTTTAAATAGTTTCAAATGTGTTTGAGATATTTAAAATAAAAGTCTATGGGCTTTGTAAATGTTACATGCCCAAATAATATAATATGCATGGGGAGGTGAAGAGTTGGGAGACAACATTTTTCAATTAACAAGGCATGTGTCTTCCATGCTCACTTTAACTTTTGATATACCAAGAAAAAGAATTCTTCTCTCCTCCCACCACCATATGGCCGAAACTTCTTGCAAGTTTTCTCTCCAATTTTGTTCTTCAATTGTTGAAGAATCCCTATACCTCTCAATGAAAAATACTCTAATTTTTCTAGTGCAAAATTAGAGTGGTTCTACTTTGTTAGTGGTGGACCTTATTTTGAAGGAAAGAAGGAAGCTTTTAGATTGTCTTGCCATTCAAGAGCTAAGGTGTTTATAACTTAGTTGGAGCCATAACATCAATCTTTGAGATTGATAGGTAATATTCTTAAGACACTATGTATGATATATCTTGTGTTTTCGTATTTGCTGACATTATAGCATTGAGGTGTTCGGTTTTTTATTGTTCTTGTTGAAACAAATATTTTGAAACTTCCGTTGCGCAACGGGCACCTTAATCGATCCCCGTTCAATATATGTTGATTATATTAAATCAAAAGATAAGTTAGCGGATCCGCTTACAAAAGCATTAATTAGAGATCAAATGTACTGTCTGTCAAGAGGAATGGGTTTAAAACTTACCAAATAAAGTTTTCATAGTGGCAACCCAACCTTGTTCATTGGAGATCCAAAGATCTTGGTTCAATGGGAGAACTAAATTATGAGAACATGAGAAATCACTCCTCATTCCTAAGACGATGAGTGAAGTTGCCTACAAAGGTAGTGAGGTTAAGTATTGTACTTTTAATGATTCCGTAGCTTGCAAAAGCGGGGTAAGTAGGATACCCTTTTACAAGGAGATCACCTATGTACGTGTGAGGATAAGCCGCCTCGATGAAACACGTATGAAGCCAAGATGTGTTCCGAAGCCAAAACGAACACAATTGATAAAACAAAATGGAAATGGAAGAAAGGTTATCATGTGGGTACAGTTGTCTGGGTTTACATGAACCGTCAAGAAGTTCAAGACATTAAGTTCACGTCGTGGCCTAGTAAATCCGATTGTATTCCACTAGGGAAGGTTCAAAGTAAAAAGCCACCTCTCCCAATGTGATATTTTTTGTGTATACTCTCTCTTATGCATCACGAGCATTTATGCATTAATTTCATTCATGTGGGGGATTGTTGGAAAATTTTAATGCTTAATGAATGAAAATTAAGCAAATTAATCAATGTATTTGATTGGAAAAATTCGAAAAGAAAAACGAAGCTTAATGAAAGAATATTAAGTTCGGTGGTTCTGAATTAAACGCGAAACAAGTTCATCGAATGTTGAAAGAACTTCAAACGAGTAGTCGGAACATGTAAGGGACGGGAACGAAAAAAAAAAATTCGCGTGAACAGTAACAGGCGCGCACTTGCTCGCGGGTATGCGGGCAGGTGCGCACGGCTGCCAGTGGCAGGCGCGCACATGCGTGCGGAGATGCGCGCATGTGCGCACGCCTACCAAGAGCTCTCGGCAGCGCGCGAAGAGCCCAGCTTCGTGTCCCTTCGAATTTTCTGATGCTTTTTCATTTCCTTGGCATTGTTTGATGATTGTGGTAAGTTATAATGGCCAAAGAACACCCCTATGAATGAAAGATCATGTCTTTTCACATGAAAAACATTAAATATTGATTTATTGAAAATCAAAAACATATAACTCAAAACATACTCATTTGCATATTGTTCTTCCTCTTTCTTCAACAAGATAGAGTTCTATTCATTTCCTTGTTATAGAACTTGGATATTTGAGTGCTCATTATTTAAGTGTTGTAGTTATATCTTGGGAGAAGATTGCCACCAACCTCTAGCACATTGTGAGGGACAAATTCTTCTTAAGGAAAAAGTGTTCAACACTTTCCTCTACAAAGCCTATATCATTGTCTTCTTCTTGTTTTCCTCTCAAATTTGAATACCACAAACAACAATACGAACTAAACTATATCATTGAAACGTGCATCAAATAGTATGTTGAATGATGTAATAACAAATGATAACTGCATCGAATAGGGATGATAATTTACGGAAAGGGACAGAGTAGTCAGACAACTCAGACCTCCTCTCGCAGAATAGTTAAAGCTTCCCCAACATATGGAACCGACTCCTCGGGATTGAATTCTCACTTTCTCAACATCAGCAGTAGATTTAATAGGATCAAATATGACAGGACCCCTACCTTTTACAATATCAAATGGTATGTTCATACCAGACAATGGAGTAAGAATATCGGAAAACAAAATGACCTGAAATATAGCAAAAAATTCGTTATATATCAAGCCAGAGCACATAACACTGGAAATGGATTCTCAGTATATGAAACAAAATGATAATTGTCATGGAATCTAAAGATCATCTTAACCTAACAGATACACTAAAACATATGGAACTTATACAGAGAGAATGAAGATCCCCATCAATAAATTGCTCATTGTATAAGTATTGACTTCGACAAAAGCTTCTTACCCCATCTGGTTTGAAGACTTCCCATGGCTTAAGGGATATTTCCACAACAGATCTACATTTTCTGATCTTTCACGTAAGGATGGATACTTCTCAAAGAGGATTTGGTAACTCTACCAAAAGAAAAGGCAAAGAACTCCAGGTACGTTCAGTATGAAAAATAGAAGACTATGACCAGACAATGAAGATAAAAAAACAAACATCTCCTTAGCTCCACACAATTAAGAAATGTTTAAGATACACTCACACATGATCTTAGATGTTTCATTTCTCGATTCAACGTCCATATTTGTTTTTTGGAAAGTGCACTAAGTATGTGCAGGCAATTACTTAGGGTAATTATATTGTCTTCCGTGGTTAGTTATTATTGAGTAATCTTTTGAACAAACCATTATTTGCAAAGGTGGCCGGAGCCACACACAAATAACACACCATGTAAAAATCAGTTTCCTCAGGCTGATTTGCATTATAACACTCATCGGAACTTGCAACAACAAAAAATGCAGAACATTTCTCTCACTAGCACAGAATATGAGCAGACGTGGGGCAGTCTCTACGGTTGGAATGCATTCTATTAGTTCACTGTATTACAAGATTAATATTTTTCTTACTTATTGTTCACATGCTTACAGTTTATAGATTGTTCTATAAATGGAGCGCCACTGAAGAGCAAACAAAATGGCTAGCTTAGGTAATATACAGACATGTAGCTTAAAAAAAACGAGTTTCATATGTCATATAAAGCCTACCTTCATGTACCTTCCCGCTGTTGGATCTCGGTTTTCTTATGCCCAAACACAACGAAAGTTTTAAAATTTTTAGATCTTGACATTCAAGATATATTTGAGCACTCGTATGATTTTAATAATTAAACATATATAAGATGCTTAAAACTTTTATCTTTGGTGAAAGATTCACAAGGATTAGCGGAGATAGCTCTTGTTGTATTTCCTACGAATATCTTTCGAGGCTCCTTTTTCTTCAATCCTTCTATCAAGTCCACGACTAGAAGATTTGTTCCTCTTCCAAAGAGCACTAGAATATTTGAAAAAAGTTTCAGCGTCGGAGATCAAAATTTGTGAGAGGACTCAACCTCTTTTTCTTGGAGAGTGGCTGAAAATATTTGAGAGGAGATGGAGGCCTTTTTCGAAAATTGTGTCATGTGGAGACTTGATTGGTGGCTAGGGTTATGACTTCTCTATTCTGTTTTATAATCAAGTCATGACCTAATTTTCATAATTAACATTAATGGACTTGATTAATTAATTGGACTAGTCCAAATAGTTTAATTAATTAATCAAAGTCCATTAAGAACTTTAATTATTTAGTATGTTGGGCTTGTACTCCTACAAGTCCATTAAACATACTTCTCACTATATTTAATTTAATATTCAATAAACTTAACTTTTGAGTTTAATTAATTAAATTCTCAAATTTTATAAATTCAACTCTTTGAATTTATTATCTTCAAATTTTATAAATTCAATTTCTTGAATTTACAATCTCATAAATTCAACTCCTTGAATTTATTTTCTCAAAATTTAATTATCATAAATTCAACTATTTGAATTTACTATATCATAATATAAATTCAACTTCTTGAATTTATTCTCTCAACGGGAACAAATGATCCAGTGCTTGTGTGATCCTCAATGGTTCAGGGATACAGCTCGCCGTGGGTTCACAACTCTTTGTGATTCAGGACATAATCCTTTATTCGGGCTTGCCCTAATTTCCCTCATTCTATGTATCAACAATTGATCATGAGAATGTTAGAAATCATATTTCTAATTTAACCCATCGAATCATGGTAAGAGCGTCTAGTAGCATCGCTCCATGATTCCCTAGGTATCACTGATAGTGCCTGCAAGAACCAGTCGATTATGATTAACGTGCAGTATGGTCCCTTCATCTCATATATCCCGATCGAATCTGCAAGCATTAGTTCATTGAGGGTTGCATAATAATTCGATAACTATGTGACACATATTTGAGAATAAATAGTGGCATCGCAAGTACAATTGGAGAAATCGTTCACTAATATATATTTCATACTCTGGCCAGAGATTCCATGCACTATTATTTCATCAGATCACATATGATATCCACACTCATAGGTGAGCGGTGAATTCTCGACTACATACAATGCACTGGCTCCTACATGTGTCGCAAATGTATCCAATCTCGTCACCTGATGACCCTCCTGGAGTCGGTAAACGAGTCAAAGCACAACCCTAGCGAATAGAGCCTCAGTGTTGTCCCGGATCGTAAGAACTAATGGTGTACAATCATAACCACAGAGTTATCCCCTCGATGAATGATAACCACTTGGAAAGTCCGAGATAGGGTAGTTTGGTTTAATCATCATATGACTACCCATCTGCATGTTTGGACATCTATATGCTCTTACCAAGAAACGCGGTACACAACATCACATATGCTAGTCTCGAGCTCAAGCGACCTTTATCCATATTTTAGGCGGCTGAATCGACTAGGAACGAATTTAGATTATACAGTGCTTACATATGAGTTTCAACATCGAATTACGATTCATTTGTATTGAAGTATAATCAAGGTCTTTATTTATTTTGATCAAATGAGTATACAGATAAAGAAATAACAAACCATGAAATAATGAATTATATTAAAACAAAAATTGTTTATTATAATTGAGTCAATAAATTCTCTAGCCAACAGTTGACTTACAGGACATCTACTCTAACACCCGTGTAGAGGCCTAAAAATCCTTACTTGAAAATTTGCGGAAAATT
>NW_027358354.1:0-212 GCF_012295235.1 Primulina huaijiensis | reverse complement strand
TTTGTTCCGAAGCCTACGCTCTTGTCTGTCTAGGATTTGAACAGGCCTTCTCATATGACAGGTCCGGAGCTAACTGCAATGGCTCATAACTCAGAACGTGCGAAGGATTCGCTAGGTACTTCCTCAACATCGAGACATGGAACACATTGTGTACCTCTACCAGATTAGACGGAAGGGCAACACGATAAGCTAGTGTCCCAACTCTGTCAAGA
>NW_027358353.1:0-331 GCF_012295235.1 Primulina huaijiensis | reverse complement strand
GCAGGCAGTTTCTGATTCAAGTGTTTCGAGCGCTGGTTTCAGGACCTGGGTTGGTCTGGGCTTGGGCTAGGCATGGTCTAGGGAAGGTTATGGATAGGTGGGCTCGGTGGTTAGATGGCTGGTAGAGTCCTAGGCAACTAGGAAACCCAATAGAACAAGAACACCCTACACGCACACACAGCACATGCAACGGGCCTTCTGTCCAGGAAGTTTTTGAGCGGGCCAAGGCTGGTTTTACGGGGTGGGCTTGGTCAAGAGGGTCCCTAGGTGGGTTGGCTAGGTTTTTGTTCAAGGTGGCTTGGGCGTGGCTCGAGTAAATAGGGAGATGGCT
>NW_027358352.1:0-19239 GCF_012295235.1 Primulina huaijiensis | reverse complement strand
ACACGTTGTTTTGTGGCATCATCTACGTATAGAAGATCATCAATTCTTGCTACTAAGTTAAAGGCTAGGCTCTCCATTACCCTAGAATAGCTTTCAAGGATCGACTGTCCGATATCCTGGATGAAAAAGAAACCGAACGTTTGGTCACAGGGTAGCTATTGCAAACATATATATAATTAAAATCAGACATAAAATCAGCCAAATCTATGTTAAAAAAATGAAATCTGTAGTATGCTTATAGTTTTTCTTCAGACATTGTACGGTTGTATTTTGATGAGGCTTATAAATGACACCAGTTAGGCTGTAAGTTTTAGGAGAATGCTAGAAAATTGTTGATAAATCAGGTAATATATTTTTCAAACCACAGGTAGCACCAATATGTATGGGATCTTAACTTCAAATTGGTTACTCCGAATACAGGCGGCCATCATGATTTTATAAAATATTATAGCATGAACATAAAAACCGTACCTTGTTATACTGAATCTTGTTCATGTCCAAAACAGTTTGAGGAAGGCCAGGAAAGTGCAACTTCAAGTTCTTGAGAAGAGCATCCGCTCGATGTGCATAGGTTTTACTCTTTTCTGTATCATCAACAAGGCCCTTTACCGTGCTACCCCATAACAAGCCTGTCTTTGAACGATTCGGTTTCTTCTTTTGAGATTTCAATCTCCAAAAGTGTACAGAACTCTCAATCCTGTTCACTATTTCCAGAGTACTGTATTCGGATGAAAGGTCCAGGAAATCAAGAAGACAATCAGGAGAGAACTGATCAGCGGTTATAAAATGGTAGAGGACTTCTCCTAAACAAGCCTTCTCACTCTGAAAGAACACAAACATTATGACATACACAAGAAACAGCTCCAATTAACAGATGAAAGGAAGAACATATCATTTCTTTTTCATCACGCGAAAGCAACAGAACATGTCAATTACATATATAGGAAGTTCTTTAGTTAACAAGGTAATGCAATGCAACAGTATCTCAGTATAAGAAAGACAAGAACAAAAAACTCCAAACGTCCATAAAAGGATGATTCACTTTTCAAAATAGAAATTTAATTATCAAAATGTAACTTACCTTAGGCAAGCCCTCCAAGTAAGTTCGAGGCACTTCCATATCTGAAAGCACGCTACTATTAATTCCCACAGCAGCTTTAAAAATTTGCTGTGTGCATTCCTTACAGTGTTGGAGTAGCTTTCTTGATCCCTCAGACAACCCTTTAGATGGAACCTTCGGGAATGGCAACCACCACTTTTCTTCAAGGGCAGTAGAAGGTCTCTGTGAAGATGTTGAACCTGGATATGCTTCTGCATGATCCCCATCAGTAACAACAATCCCTCGATCAACATAGTAAAATTCATTGTCATCAAACCCATCCAAAATGTTGATAAGCATTACATCTAGCTTCTTAAGTGCTGGAAGATTCACATACAAGTCCGATCGTTGTTGAGTCACCATAACCTCAAAGGTCCCACCTCCAGGAAATTCTTGAACTGATGGGATGAGCTCTACAATAGAATAACTCACATATAAAAGCCACTCCATTTCACGTCGCCACATTGATTTTTTCTGCGGGGATAACGGCTCCAACTTCCAGAGCTCTCCAAAAACACTAGCTGTTAATATATAGTGAAGTTATTTGACCTCATGAGCGAGGACCCAAAAACAAAAAACAAAAAGAGCCTACGAAGAACACAAACCAGCAAGATTAGTTATTGCATTGGAGATTGCCTGGGCAGTGCTGACACCCTTCCCTCCCCCTGACATATCCTCTCCCAGCAACAACTTAGCAAATCTTTCCTTCATTAATTCAGCTTCTGTCATCATAAGCAACGTCCAATCAGAAAGAATAAAATGCACCATAAAATCGTTAAAAACCAAAGTTAAAATAAATAATTGCTCCGCTAATTCTATATTTTGGAAAATCACAAATCTAAGACCTCCAAGTTTGATTGATCCCTTTGCTGAATGACCAACATATTTGACGGTCCTTTCCAATGCCAAAATGAACTCGTGGTTAATAATTTGAGGTCGCTTGCATAAATATGTCATGTAGATGTGGTCCTTTCTCTATCAAAGAAAAATATAACTATGCAAGTAAGGAAACCAGGCGTGTACAAATTCTTTTATGGACGTCATGCTTAGTTATTTTAAATCAAACAATATTTACTCAAGACAGCCAAAAAAAATCCAGAAAAGTTTGATAAACCCCGAGATACAAATATAAGAAATCGGCAATTTGCATAATAGTTAAGCCCCTGATTCACCGGTTGAGCGGAAAGGCCGTAGCTATGCATCAAGATTGCATTTGCCGGGAATCTCGTTAACTTCACTATCGAACAAGACAAAATAAACTAAATTAAATCAAAGTCTAAATCTATATGTAATCTAGAAACTCAAATTGGTCCTCATTTATAAATGACAAACCAAAGTTTGATGTGCTAACAAGGAAACTCACCAGACAATTCAGGCTGCTCGATTTTACTCCTATCAGGTTTCTCCGGCGAGATGATGACGTGTCTATCTCCAACAACGGGCAACATGATCGGAGGCGGTGGCAAACAATGCGAATTCGGAGCCAAATACACAGGAGACGAAGTCGTCGAGACCGAGGCAAGCTGATTACGTGAAGAAAACGTACACGCGCTCGAAGTCGAACTCTCCGACTCGCTGACGTCAGCGCTCAAGCTGTAACTGCCTTCAAACCGGCGAGATTGCAAGTCCTCGAATTCATCTTCCGACTGCGAAACTTCATTCTTCTCCATCCCACAATGACGGCTATGATCGCCCGATTGAATTAATCGAAGAAACTTGAGCTAAAACCACCCACCTTTTGCCAAATCCACTGCTTCAACGTCACAATCCAAACGTTAACAAAGTGGCATGATGGAAACTGGAAAGCAATAGTGTATGTTTATGATTTGAGAGTAAAAACTAGGAAAAGTGAGAAAATAAAGAGAGCAGAATGGTAAATAAAGGTGTGGTCCGTGGAGTGAAGTATTATGGCTCATTGAAAGTCGTGTTTGTGTGTTTTGCTGCTACAGTGAAAGGTCTAATAAAAGCCGGGGGGTCTTCCAAAGGGGCGGATGAGGCCCCACCTTCACATGGTGGTGGCCGCCTTTGTTCTCCGCAGCTCCGACACCTTTCTTGCGCGCTGGAAGCTAGGAAAAAATTTTGTTTGACAAATATTCAATATTTATAAAGATAAGACATTAATTGATTTATGGATTTCATAGAAACTGTGGTAATTGAACTCTATATTCGACGCCCCATTTACAGCTACTGAGATAAAACCAGCAACATTTGATATGCTGGACAAGTCACCAGGTTCCGATGGGCTAACGGTACTGTTTTATCAGAAATTTTGGCATATCATAGCTCAAGTGGGATTATTCCATCCTACCCCTGCATGCAGTACATCCAAATGCCAGAATTTTTTCTGGCACAATTTTTTTTTTAAATTTTTTTTTCCCATGAAATGAAATCCCAAATATTCATATGCCCACACCCAAGATCGAACGAACATGCTGAAGTGTTCAAGGTTCTGAATGAGGGGCTCACTGGAAGATTGGAATCTGCATACAGTAATTAGTCTTATTTTGAAAATCATATGATTTGACATAATATCTGTATGCTTAGATTGATGTTATTTTTTAATGCATTGCTATGCAGGGTATTTAAATAATTTCTTTATAAATTCAACCATGGATCCCTTAAGTGGGCCTCAATTAAGGATTTGGATCTTCTGCTATTGTTGGTGTTGTGTACATTTTACATAAGATGATCAGTTAGTGTCAGATAAAATTGAAAAATTATCAGAGGAAACGAGATGATCAATTGATCATCTTGTATTAAAATACACATGACGAAGTGCTGTGTTTTCAGCCACAGTAGAAGAGCCAAATCCCTCAATTAATGTGTAGATCCGTCTCCCATTTATGATTGCTTGTTATTTAATTTAAAATATTAAAATATTAATTCTTTGTTAACTTATCAAATACTTTATTGCCCTAAGTCATGAAACAATAGGAAAAATTATAAACAGTCATTCCCTAATTCCGTTCATTTTAGGTTTTGTTTTTAATCAAAATCTTAGTAATATCAAACTTTTGTTTGCAATGTCTGGAACATGTTACACCTCGGAATAAAGAAAAAAGTTAAAGATTAAAAAAAATGTTGAAATAAGACTAAATTTAATCAAATTTTAGTCAACTTACAAGATAATTTTACTAATTTCTCATGACAATTAAATTCACCCTTAATAGGATCTGAATTGCATGTATCCAACGACTCAAAATAAAAAGAGAAAATTATATTTAGATTTTTCTTAAAATCAAATCTAATACATTTTTTTATATATAAAAAATATTATGACTAAATTTTTTTTACGACAATTAAGTCATTCATCCTCGTCTAAATTGCCAAATCCTTGGAGGAAAGAAGTTGGGTCCAAAGGAAATGAGGGCAGACCATTTCAATAAATTGGTTCATGAATTTTTAGTCCCCTGCATTCCATTTTTTACTGCAATGCTATAAATTATAGTAGTTGTTACGTTGATGAATTGCTGTATATAATAATGTGAAGCTTACTGGAACACCAATATTTATATTTTCCGACAATAATACATTCTATTATTTGTCTGATACATACATTTATGTTTCTAATAATATAATGTGTGTCCCAGAAATAAATGAGCCTATCTTTGTAGGGGCGAAAAATAATTTAATATTTTTTCTCATTAATATTAATATAATATATTGTAAATAGGCACTCGCTTTTTTATATTTCGATCTTTTTTAAAAAAAAATGTACTTTGTATTTATTAAACAAGAGAAAGCAGTTCAAGCGAATTCATTTTCTAAACTAAAATTTTAAGAATGAGCATACATACGAGTTTTCTTGTTTTTAAGCTTCTATTGTGGTTCTTAATCGTATGATTATTTTTTTCCCCAAACATCTGCTAATTTTCGCGATGTATGAGATTATTTGATGATCTCAAAATTATAAGAAAATTGTAAGACCGAGCGTTTGTCGCTTTACCAAAAACTATATTTGGTGGTAACATTGCAACTCTAATATTTTAAAACGAACAGCAGCTCTAGCATCACATTTCAATTGCTCTACCCAACAGAGATAATAATTGTATTCAACAATCTCTCTCCTAATAATTGCACTAATTACAATCAATGAAAATCAAACTCGTGACCTTGTCATATAAGGTGTCTCCACCACTGGTGGTAGGATCGAGCGATTGACGCCTAATCAAAAGCTATAGTTCGAGCTAACGGCTCAACTCAAATATTTTAAACTGCACAACAACTCAATTGTTTTGCATAGCCCAGACAATGGTCAGACAATTGTTCTGCCTAGCACGGACAATTATTAAAGAAAACATAAATTCTAATGATTGATCAAGGTTATTTTTCAAAATTTTAACTAGATATCGTTTCAATTTCTTGTTTCTTCGGCCCACCACTTTTTTCTGTATGAAATAGCTCCCTGAAATAAAAGGTGTCGAAAAAATTGATGGGCTACCTAACGAGAAAACTTTAGAATGAAATATAATGCTGTTAATTTTGCAAACTTGATTTTGTTTATTCCGATCGAACACAGGATAGATTTTGACTCGGCGGGTTGGACGGGGGGAGAGGAGAGGAGAGGTCACAACAGCGGCACTAGAAATACTACTGCCGACGCTTGAACTACGAGAATGCTCCAATTATTATTATATATATATAAAAAAAGTAGCTTTCTGATTATTTATTATAGTAATTAATGAGTGTGCATACTCGTATTTAATTAGGTTCTTTACGTAAAATCACTATTATTGCTTTAATATTATAAAAATAAAATTAAAGAAAAGCTTTACTGCGCTCCATGTATTTTAATTAATATGCAATTCCGATAAATTACGAGATTTATCAATTTGGTTAGTACCAATTACCATGACAACTAGATGGAGCTGTCAAACGGGTTGGTCTGCCCCCACCAGGAAACGGGACGGGACAATTCGCTGCATGTTGTGAATGTGTCAATCCGTAAAAAAAAAAAAATTTTTAAAAATTGCATAAAAAATATTTTAAAAAAAAGCATACATAAATTATTATAAATTATAAATAATATAAATATTTCAGAATTCATTCACATCAAACATAATTTATTATAAATAATATAATATAATGAGCAGATATTATGATACGATCTCAAAGATATGTAGCAGTGAGACGAGTCGATTTGATCCATATTTATAATGAAAAATAATATTTTTCATGAATAGGGTCAGATCGAATATCGCTCTTATAAAATTAACATGTGAGGCCGTCTCATAAGAATTTTTATGATAATATATAAATATTTCAAATTTCATCTAATATAATAAATCATATAAATAATATAAAATTTCAAAATCTCATAAACTATTTCAAATCTCATCAACCATACATAACTCTTTGAAATAACATAATTAAAAAAAAATGTCAGGCCGACACCACCACACGGCCCAAACAGGCTGGTCCACCTTCAAACGGGCTACTAAAATAATTATCCAACCCGCTTATTTTCTATGATGAAGGGGCTGGGGTCCGATGACCTGATAAGTTTAGACGACCTTAAAATTAGAACATTTTTTGATTGATTTATTTGAAAAAAATTAGAACATTTGTTGATTTTGGTGAAGATTCAGACATCTTCATTGATAAAACCTGCTGTAGCTTGTAACATATTAATTTTATGTCTCTCCTTCAGTATTGGTTTACTTCGTGAATAAATAATATTATGATTATTGAAATATTCGAGAAGAATATCAAATAATGTTGAATAAGTAATAATAATATATTTGATTTGATCGATTAAATTTAGAATAATATGAAAATTTACACTTGTATAATTTACAATAATTAATTAATGTAAATAAAATGAAGATAAAAACGATAATTTTCAATTTTTTGATCGAGTGAGATTAATATAAAAATTTGTAACAAAACATTATTATTTTCATTAAAAAAAAGAGCAAGGACAATTAAGTCTTTTCGGTGTTGAAGGCGAAGAGGAATCTGATAATATACGAAAAAGGGGAACAGATCCCCTTTTCGCAAACCATGGCGACACAATCCCCCACAAATGGCAACATTTTCCCCACAGTTCAACCTGAAATTTAGTCCAACTATCACATTAATCGGGATTCGCGTGCTTTGTATATGCTAAATTCGTCAAAAAATGTTCACATGCACTCGCCATGCGGGCGCCATTTTCTGCATTTCACTTCAACTCTTTCCCATTCACCCGCCGTCTAATATTTATACGCTATCGAGGCTTCGTGCTCTCTTCGCAGATGCATATCTACCGACGATTGGAATTGGGGAGATTTTACTAACACAAGATTCCCTGTTGCTGAAAACTTTAGTTTTTTCCTGCATTCTCTGTTCACGGGTCTTGCAATGGGATCGCTCTCCACCTTTGACGAGCCTCTTCTTTACCCTACTGCTCGTCGAGATGAGGCCGTGGTTGATGATTATCACGGTGTTATGGTCCCTGATCCTTATAGATGGTAACTTCATGTAATTTTGAGTTTGATTATGTTTTGATTTTGGCTGTGAAGAGTTTGAGTATGTACTGCTTCGGATTGTTGAAGCTGAACGTCGTGCAAATCTTTTGAGAGTTTTCCATTTTTTTTATTAACGAGTATTTTCTTGATAAATTGTGATTGGCATGGTTAGGCTTGAGGATCCTGATTCAGAGGAGACCAAAGAGTTTGTTGGAAACCAGATGATTTTGACAGACTCTGTGCTTAAAACATGCGATACTAGGGAGAAGCTTCACGAAAATCTTACGAAGCTATATGATTTCCCCAAGTATGATACCCCATTTAGGGCAGGCGACAAGTACTTTTACTTCCACAACACTGGGCTTCAGCCGCAAAATGTCCTTTACGTTCAGGTTCTTGATTTAAAAAAAAAAAAAATCAACTTTCAACAGTTTTGATTATTGGTTGACTTGGTTTGCATTTTGCTCTGGTGTTGTTCTAGGATAGTTTGGATGGAAATTCTGAGATTTTACTTGATCCAAACACATTGAGTGAAGATGGAACTGTGGCACTAAATATCTACTCAGTTAGTGAGGACGCTAAGCACTTGGCTTACGGCACTAGTTCAAGTGGAAGTGATTGGGTCACCATTAAAGTCATGCGGATTGAGGATAAAACTGCTGAACCTGATACTATTTCTTGGGTAAAGCTTACAATTTTAATATGCATGTTATGGACTCTGGGGAAAGCTGTGATTGAATACGTTTGATTTATGATATTAGATCCATACCGTTTTTTTCTTAATGAAAGCATGATGTAATAATTGTTTGAACAGGTTAAGTTTTCCACTATAAGCTGGACACATGATAACAAGGGTTTTTTCTACAGCCGTTATCCAGCTCCTAGGTAAGTGCTAATTCCATCAGCAAATTTTATCCAACTTTTATTGGATTATTTTTGTGTTTGCGAAAGAAAATTAGCATCTGACGGATGAAAAAAAGTTCATACAGTTACAAGGTCCATAAATTGACTTTGTCAAGTTAAGATGGAGAACATATAGAATTTCGCGAGGCGTGCATTTTGAAATGGATGTGACATGTTCTACTGCATTGAAGGTTCATCTGCCTGCCTTTTATTGGTATATTAACTGTAAATGGTTTGTGTTGAAGTGATGGAGATAAGTTTGATGCTGGAACTGAGACCGATGTCAATCTACACCATGAGTTATATTATCATCTTTTGGGCACCGATCAGTCTGAGGATATCTTGTGTTGGAATGATCCTGACAATCCCAAACATACTCGTTTGGCCTCAGTGACAGAAGATGGAAAGGTGTAAAAATTTAACTGCGTTAAACACAATTATTTTACGGCTGTGAATTGGTTAATGCCACTATTAATTAGTACCGCAGCAGCGGTATTTGTGTGTGTAATTATATGGTTTGTGGATACTCATATAAACATGGTTCCAAGATAGTGATTGCTGCAGTAACATTTTCATTCAAAAAAGAAAACCAAATTAAGACTTCCCAGAGGTCAAAATATGTATCTGTCTCTTCTATGTACAAGTTTATAGTTTCAACAAAATAAGTTTGCTACATGTGCACATTTTCGTGAACTTATTCTAAATAAAGGAATTCTTGTCTCAAAACTTAAACTTGCAGTCCAGCTTTAGAGAAACCTCTTGACGGTAATGAATAAACACCACAGACAAGTTGAATCAGGTGATGGTTCTGCAGTGAATCTGTTGTTGGTCTTATGACTCAGTATTATTTAAATCTGATACTAGGCATGAAGGAAATATGTTCCTTCGGTGTCTTTTCTAGTTGACCAGTTGAAACTGCAAAAATTGTTACTGTGGTACATTCATAGTGTTGTTTTTATTATTGTTATTTTTCTTCTATTTTAATTAACTCCTTTTTTTTTTTGGAATGTGCAGTATATTCTGTTATATACTTATGAAAATTGTGATCCGGTCAACAAGATTTATTACTGTGACATAACAATGCTCCCAAATGGGCTTGAAGGCTGCCAAGGGAAAAAGGAACTGCTTCCTTTTGTAAAGCTTGTAGATAATTTTGATGCCTCTTATCAATACGTTGCAAATGATGATTCAATTTTCACTTTCCTTAGTAATAAGGATGCTCCTAGAAGCAAGCTAGTCAGAGTTGATCTGAAAGAGTCCACTTCTTGGGTGGAAATACTTGAAGAAAATAAAACAGATGTGCTTGAATCTGCAGTAGCTGTGAATGGAAATCAAATACTAGCGAACTATCTGAATGATGTGAAAAATGTGTTGCACTTAAGGGATTTGCAAACAGGCGCCCTTTTGTGCCATTTAGCACTTGATATTGGATCAGTATCTCAGATTTCTTGTCGACGAAAGGACTCCATTGTCTTCATTGGATTTACAAGCTTCCTTGTCCCAAACATCATATATGTGTGCAATCTAGAACTTGAGGTTCCACAACTGAGAATCTTCCGAGAAATTGTTGTTCCCGGCTTTAACAAGAATGAGTTTGAAGTCCATCAGGTAAATAAGATAATGAATAGTTGGAGTTCAATCCAGAAACATATTATGGTGGCTTCGCATAAGCATTGTCTGAATTCTCGGATTTTAGGATTACCTTATTTGGTATTTTATTTTTTTCTTCAGTTCATTGGGTATTCCATTGACAGGTTTTCGTGCCTAGTAAAGACGGTACTAGGATTCCAATGTTCATAGTGGCTAGAAAGGGTATTTGCCTGGACGGATCTCATCCATGTTTGCTGTACGGATATGGTGGATTTAATGTCAGCATTACACCATATTTTACTGTTAGTCGTATTTTGATTGCAAAGCACTTAAATGTTGTCTTTTGCATCGCAAACATTCGTGGAGGGGGAGAATATGGAGAAGAATGGCATAAAGCTGGTGCCCTTGCAAAGAAGCATAATTGCTTTGACGACTTCATATCAGCTGCTGAGTATCTTGTGTCTAGTGGTTACACCCAGTCTAAGAAGTTGTGTATTGAAGGTGGAAGCAATGGCGGACTTCTTATCGGGGCATGTATTAATCAGGTCTACTTCCCATGGTGTTTTTTTCTGCTCTTTTTTACTTGATATAATTTTATCTTTTATACATTTTAATCTCATTTCTTCAGTTCAAAATTCGAATGTTGTGTTTGCAGAGGCCTGATCTTTTTCAATGTGCTCTTGCTCATGTTGGTGTTATGGACATGCTAAGATTTCACAAGTTCACCATCGGTGAGAACAAGCTTGATAAAGGAGGCTGTTATTTACGAAACTTTAATTAGTTTTGAGCGTTGTTTTATTTACTCTTGTACCAGGCCATGCTTGGACCTCAGACTTTGGCTGCTCAGATAACGAGGAAGAGTTCAATTGGTTAATCAAGTGAGTTATTTTACCTTCATCAGAACTTTCTGGCCAGTGTACAGCTAGCCTAAATTAGGCAAGTTGTACAAACTTGTTCTTTGCAATGATCGTGTGTGTGAAGGTTTACGATGTAACATTTCCTTGTTGGCTTTGGACGATTTACAATTTGTTTATAGTAGTGTCATCCAACCGTCAGCTGCTGATGAGCTGTAATAAAAATGAATCTGTTGTAAATCATTGCAAACCTTGGCCTACTAGTTAGTTCATTTGAGAAATAAATATGGTTTAAATGGAAGAAATGTTGTTGTCTTCATTTCCAGTTAGAGTGCTAGATAAAATTTTAGTTCTGCGAATTTTGTCTCACGTTTCACAGCTGCCTCTCCACAAGATAGCAGAATCTCGTTTTGTTTGATGTTATTTTTGTATGTCTTATATACGTTTTTTCAGGTACTCTCCCCTGCATAATGTTAGGAGACCATGGGATAAACCTTTTTATAAGGTCATTCAGTATCCATCAACCATGTTATTGACAGCTGACCACGATGATCGTGTTGTCCCATTACATTCATTGAAGTTATTAGCTGTGCGTCTTCTATCATTGAGTTTTAAGTTTCTTTATTCTATCAGTTTCCCCTACGTCATTGTTTGTTCCATTTGTGGGTCATTTCATCAAATCTTCATTCATTTGTTTGTTTTACAGACCATGCAGTATGTCCTATGCACAAGTAGGGAAAGAAGTCCTCAAACCAACCCAATTGTGGGACGCATAGAATGCAAAGCTGGGCATGGAGCAGGGCGACCAACGCAGAAAATGGTATACGTATACTAGCATCGTATTCTTTCAATCCTTGTGTCAGAATGGCGCTGGTTTTTTATGACTGATTTTTAAGCTACTTTGTATCTCAGATCGATGAAGCTGCAGACAGGTATGCTTTTATGGCAAAGATGTTGGATGCACCCTGGATTGACTAGATTATGCCCAGAATCGATACAAGATAGATGCCTCTTTACATGGAAGGGAAACTCTGTTCTAAACAAATGGCCAACATCACAGGGATGAACTAAAGCAAATTGAGATTTATATTACACAATGGAACGTCTTCCAACTGGACAGCGAAAGATCATTTGCTCCAGAACTCAACAAACACACCCTAAAATTCCATACAAGCTATACCTATGAATTATGATGCATGGATATTTTTAAAATGGCCATGTACTCGTGCTATGTTATGTTGGATTTTTCTTTGTTACTTGATGCATACTCATTGGCTACTTTACACACTTATGTAGAAGTATCTATCTACAAATGAAATGCAGATATTGCATATGAAAGCGGTAAGCGCGATGTGAAGCACAAGACAACCACTTGCTACATCATGGATAAAATATATTATGATATAATTATCACGTTTTTATTAAACATTTTTAATGTTATGCCATTAATACCTTAAAATTTTAATGAACATTTTAGTTAATTAATATATTAAATTTTTAGTGTTACGCATGGCTGAAATTTTTGAAGAAGGAATATAACATTAAAATATTGTAAACATTTTATAGCATTTGATCCCGTTCGCACTCTTTTCATCAAAATTACAACAAACATATATGCATAAAACAAATTTGTTAGATCAACAGAACAATTTAAAACTCTCAGTTTAACACTAAATATATTTTTGATATATTTTTTGAGTAGGTGTGTTTGGCATACAACTTATTAATATCTACAACTTATCATTAACTCATATGAGAATCCTTTCACACACATACACACACACACAAAAAATCGACGTTGAAATCAAAAGTAAGTCATATAAATCAGATTATGTCCTATGAGACAAATACAAAACAAAGGAATGACAAGACAATTCCCACCGCATTCCCCATTTATACAAGTACTTAAATTTTACCAACTCTTTTAGTTTTGGCAATTGACAATAATTACAGGGGCTACAATGAGATAACATGAAAACTATTCTCAGAAATTCAGGCAAAAATAAGATAAAAGGTCTGCAGAGCTATTTTCATGTCAAACGGCAAGGCCCTGCTCGCTAGCTTTCCTCAACCACTTGAGACTACTCTCCAAGGTCGAATAAGCAGTAAAGTCCTTCAAGCTCTTGCTCTCAACAGCATAATCAAATACTTCATATGCTTCAGCCACTCGTCCACTCCTACACAAAGCCCTCAAAAATGCACCGTAACACCCAGTTTCCAGCTTTATATCACCCTTCTTCATCATCCCATACAATTCAACCCCTTTATCCAACAGCCTTGCTTTACACAGCCCGTGAAGCAAGGTATTATACGTACACGAATTTGGGATGCACCCCTTGGTTTCCATCTCCTCCAACAATGCCAATGCTCCTAATGCATCTCCTTGCCGAAACATCCCATTCATCAAGGATGTATAAGTAACTTCATCGGGAAAATGACCCATTTCAGCCATAACTCCCAAGAACTTCCTTGCCTCCTTAACCCCACCTGTCTTAGACAATCCATAGATCAGAGTATTGTAAGTACAGCGATCCGGTATGACCCCTTCCTCCTGCATTTTTTTATAAACTCCCATCACTTCACCCCCTTGACTCAACATGCAATAACCCTTCATTATAGTATTGTAAACATAGCAATCAGGCTTATAACCTTCCTCACTCAACACTCCAAGTAACCGCAACGCCTCACGTAAATTCTTGGAGTTACAAACATTATCAATCATGATAGTATACGTGACTAGGTCCGGCTTGATACCAAACCCCTCCCTCATATCGTTTATGAAGCAATTCACAGTACTTAAAGACCTATTCTTGACCAGATGCCTCACCAGAAAATTGTAAGTATAGGTATCAGGCAGCACATTATGGGACGAAAGATCCTTAACCAGTTCAATAGCATGCTCTTCTCTTCCACAACCGCAAAGTGTCCTCACTGCAACATCTGTCGTCACCTGATTGGGTGGAAAACCATTGTTTTTCATAAGGTTGAGGGCATGGTGTACATTGGCGAGAGAAGTTTCATCAGGCGCTGCACAAGACTGAGTGAGGAGTACATGATACGTGAAGCGGTTGGCGGAGAAGGTCGGGTGTGTCTTAATCATGTGATTGAGGAAGAAGATTGCATTTTGGGGAGATGAAATTGAAGAATACGACTGCAGAATATAATTGTAGAAACTGGGGTCTGTAGGGGTGTTTCTATTAGAAGAAATGTAAGAATTGAAAAGGGCTTTTGCGTCTGAGAGATTTGGGGAGTTGAAAATGATTGGCGGGATGTTCGATTTCGTTGTTGGAGCGATAACTTTGGTGGGTTCTTTCTTGGGAGATTTCTTCTGGGATTGTCGAGTAACTGGAGACGGGATTTGCTCTTGAAGAGCAGAAGGGGAAGAAGTCGAAGCTTTGAAGAGAGCAGCCTGTAAGGATCCGGCCGCCGCTGCTCTTCTGAAACCAGGTGGGATTTTCCCCATTCTCACACCGGTGATTTGGAGTTTACAGGAACTAGTTCATTTAGGGCTTTGCAGCAGGGTTTACAACTCCAAATTCGGAATAGCGTCGGGTCGGGTTCCCCACTCTTGCAGACGGGTCGATTGGCCCACGGGCCACGGTTATACTTTTGACTTGGTTGACTAATTGAAACTCTGTTATACACAGAATTTAGATTAGTTATTAAACATAAATATTTATTGATTGTTATTATATTATAAGTAATTATAATAATTTAATTGAGTTGATAATATATTTCTCAAACATATATATATGTACGTATATCGGTATGACGGCATATATTAATATAATTCCATTCCCAAACTATTAAGTATTTTTTCCTATGATTTATTTAGTTTTTCCCCAAAACAGTACAAAACTCCAAGGATTATGAGAAACCTTTTAACATAATATATTGGCGACATCAAACTTTAATATTTTGATTTGCAGAATGAAATCAGTAAAATACACATTCTTACACATGAAGTAGAACATACAATCAAAAGTTTACGTTGCATGCCTCCTCTTTCACCTTTTCCTCACTCTTGGCATTGTATCAAGGGATTTTCTCTTTAAATAATCTTATTCAAGAACCCTTTCTTCTCCTTGCCCTCGGCAGTGTTCCGGCTTTGATGGTGGCGCCTCCACTTCCTCTGCCTTCTTGCCTCCGGGAAGCTTCTCCTTGATCTTATCCAAGAACCCCTTATTCTGCTCCGGTTCGAACTTTTTTACTGGTACATTAGTTGTTCCCTCACCAGCTTCTTCCGCCTTCTCTCCAGATAATTTTTCTTTAATCTTTTCCTTTAAACCCTTCTTCTTTTTCTTCTTTTCTCCTCCTTCCACCGCTTCTTCCTCCTCGTCACTTGACTGCATATTTTGAGAAGACTCATCAAGAAAACAAAAATCCTTCATGTATCATATCATAAAGGAAGAAAGTGGCGTACGAATAAAATATAAACCAGTATACACACTAGTATAGGATACACAATCAGAAACTTACGGAACTGCTAGAGCTGCTGCTTCGGTGGAGCTTCTTTTCCTCCTCCTTCGACTCTTCCTTTTTCTCTTTGCAAACATGAACCTTCTCTTCAAATTCAGAAGCTATCACCTCCTCTTCACCATGCAGCTTCTTCTCCTTTTTCTTACACAGGATATCGAACAACCCACGATCGCCGACCTCCACCGCGGCACTCTCCTCTAGCTTCACGGCTGCGTAAGTGGCGGATATATCATCGTTCTTCTTCTCGTCGTGGTGGTGGAAATCGGTCATTTTTCAAAATCCTTTCTTACTCAAGTGGAAAATGGTAGGGGACTTGACAAGATGCAAAAGGAGATTTACTGATTTAGTTCCAGTGATTGGAGTGGGATTTATAAGGGATTCACTACGCGTAATTGACGCTATTAAGATTAATTCGTAACGTTTGTACGACGTGTCAGCTTCTTGCTATAATTACCAATAAATGTATTATCTTTGTTACTATTTATAAAATGTTGATTTTACAACTCTAAATTTTATTTTTACACGTTGAATCCATTATTCAAATATGACAAAAACTTGTATANTTATATTGCCACGAACTCAACATTTTAATATTCTTAGTTGGTGGAAAACGAATGTGGTCAAATATCCAAATTTACAGAGGATATTTTAGATACACTACAAAAAAACAGATGGAATAGCGACGGTTTTTTATAAACCGTTGCTATTATAGCGATGGTTTTTGATCAACCGTCGCTATTTTTGCGACGGTTTTTTATAAACCGTCGCCTTCAATAGTTAGCGACGGTTTTTGATAAACCGTCGCTATATTAGCGACGAATATAGCGACGGTACCCGTCGCTATATGAGCGACGGTTTTTCATAAACCCGTCGTCTACTAAAGTAAGCGACGGTTAATCACAAACGGTCGCTATTATAGCGACAGTTTTACAATAACAGTCGCTATATTAGCGACGGTTTAATGACACCGTCGCTATTTGCTGCGACGGGTTATATACCCGTCGCTATGTGCGACGGTATAATAATAAACCGTCGCATTATTTGGCGACGGTTTATTTATTCCGTCGCAATAGGCGACGGTTTTTGTTGCCGTCGCCAATAGCGACAGTTGGGCGTAACCGTCGCCGATCTAGATCGGCGACGGTTTGTCAAAAACTGTCGCTAATGGCGACGAGTTTTTCAAATCGGCGACGGTTTGTCAAAAACTGTCGCTAATGGCGACGAGTTTTTCAACTACTGTCGCTATAATTCTTTATATATAGAAGTTCACGAACAAGTTACGCCGGTTTTCGCTTTTTTGGATTTTTTACTTTTTAGCGGAACTCTATCAATTTTTTCGCATTTTCGTTTTTTTACTTTGTACTAACATTTTTTTGTATTAATTTCGTAGATTTGTTCGTCGGTGTAATCTTTCAGCGTTACGTGGATCTGCATATCTTCGCGCAAGTAAGATTTTTAAAATTTTTTTATATCGAAAATTTAATATTTAATTTTAATATTTGTGGTCTATCGTATTTATGAAATTTTGCGTAGTTTTTGATGACTTTTAATTTTTTTTTTTACAGAAAACCGTAGCTTAATTAAGCTACGGTTCTTTAAAAAACCGTCACTCTATAGCGACGGTATTTCAAACACCGTCGCTAAATATAGCGACAGGTTCTTAAAAACCGTCGCTAGTAAGAAACCGTCGCTTTCATGAAGCGACGGTTATTTAAAACCGTCGCTTAATATTCGCGACGATTTATATTTTACCCGTCGCTAAATAGCGACGGGCTTGTTCAGAAAAACCGTCGCTGCAAAATAGCGACGCGGCCTCCTGTTACGGTTTTCCAAACCGTCGCTTAACCCTTTTAGCGACGGTTTTGGCCGTCGCTAATCCCTTTTTTTTTTGTAGTGATATACCTGTGTCAACTGTTGCATTTGGATCNCGAGATTCGTGCACCTGGCTTGTCAACTCCGACAACAATCGTCTTCCCCCATCCCTGAAAATTTGAGGGCTGGTTAGATGCAGTGGGGAATGATGGACAAACATTTATAGACACAGCATAAATAATATAAATATAATCAACACGAATATATACACATCTGTAAATGTATACATAGATAGGTACACATATACACGCCTATGTATAGCAGTTGCTTCCTCCTACTCATATACATGTCAAGTGGTATCAGTTCATGATACATATGATGCAGGAAAGTGAAATGAGAACTCTGGAAAAGAGGATTTGATCAAGGCATTAAAAAGGGACATAGAAGTTGTTTGGGGTAAAAGGAAACCTTTCGGCAACAAGCAAAGGCTTCCTCAACCAACGATGCCTTCCCAACACATTCGAAGCAGTAGTCCGCTCCTCCACCAGTCATCTCGTTTATCGTCTGAAAACATACGACAAAAAGAAAAATAACTCAATATACTTGCAGATTTAGCTCATTCTCACTTGGCGAAGCAAAAGCAACAATTTGTCTTAAATTATTTCACGAGTAAGATTTGTATCACTTCTTAAGAAAGAAAATACAAGATTAAGGCAGCAATACAAAAACATTAAGTTTGTTTCTTTCCTCAAAGTAGATGTTATCGGAGTCCCTGAAAACAAGAATAATATACTCGGGCTAAGTTAACAACGTACCTGGCTTATGGGCTTGTCACTGCCGCTGCTCGAGTAGACAAAATCAGTCACACCAAATGATTTAGCTGTATGCTGATTTGGTTTATTAGAAGTTCCGCACGATTCATAGTTAAGAAAGTATATTAAAGAGCATGGACTTACCAATTTCAAATTTTTTGGGGTTCACATCTATGCCTATGATTCTCCCCGCACCACATAATCTTGATCCCTCAGCAACCTTCAGAGTAATTCTAAGTCTGAAACTATCCTGACTCGATCGAAAAGGAACATAAAAGAACCAAGAGAAGGAAACTCTCTTACAGCTAATCCTATTGATCCCAGTCCAAAGATGGCCACTGTTGATCCTGCTTCAACATTTGCAGATCTCCAGGCAGCTCCTACACCTTAAAAAATACAAAAAAGAGTTGAACATCTTTACCTAAAATTTAACACAAGAATCAAATCCAAAGGTACGGTATTAGTATTTACAACAACCTTAGAATATGACATATGTTTTGTGCTACATGTTATATAGATGGTGATAGGAACACAAACTCAAATCTGCCTAAGCGCTATCATTGTGACATATAGACTACTACCACGCATGTTAGCAGGGGCTATTCTGATTTTATTTTCCTCATCTCATATTCAACAGTTTGACAAAGTTGAAATTCAGCATACCTGTTGACACACCACAACTAAGTAGGCAAGCCCGGTTTGGAGGAACTGCCGGATCTACTCTAGTGATGTTAGCAACATGCACAACTGTGTACTCGATAAAACTAGACACATATAAGAAATGATATAATGTTTCTCCATTAAGATCGGTAAATCTGCTAGAACCGTCGTGCATCCATGGAGAGACCTTGAAAGGATATACTGAACATAGATTGCTCTTATTTGATTTGCAATCCTCACATTCAGCACATTCTGATACAAATATCGGGATGACCATATCACCTTCAACAAAACCATTCACACCCTCGCCCACAGTCTCAATTACACTGTCAATGCATAGAAGTCAAACAGTAGAAATCATGTTGACAAAAACATTTTCAAACTGCTTAAATTTTCTAATAAAAAAATCGTTCAGCTCGTCTCCGGCTGGATCTACCCCATTTTCAGGAGTAACAAACAAAATTTATAATTTCTAGACAAGTATAATCATTCAAACTTCATATGATAGCTGGATCTATCTGCTCATCCATTCTCACTATAATCATTCAAACTTCATATGATAGCTGGATCTATCTGCTCAT
>NW_027358351.1:0-446 GCF_012295235.1 Primulina huaijiensis | reverse complement strand
CGACATGTTGCTCAAAGAAACGGGCCATACCGGCTAGTACGCGGGGNCACTAGCATCCTGAACGGGTGGAGGTTGTGGAATGTTCTCCTCCTGTCTCACCTCGTTATTCCTCTCCTGTCTAACCTCATCAGTCCTACGCAAAATCCTTCTAGGAGGCATCTCTGTACACGTCGTCCAACCACGTAACCAACATGCATTTAAATTTTTTTTTTTATGCAGCATGCAACTATCATCTATATCATATATCATATAAACATTTAAAAGAATTTTAAGCATATAAAATGTAAAGCAGTAAAACTCACATATTTGAGGCGTGACTTCTTGAGCTTCTCGAAGTGACAGTACACAAGCCTTTGGGGATCCTCGGCTCTGATACCAACTGAAACGACCCCGATTTTTTCTTTCCTAATATCTAAACCATAACTTCTAAATTCCTAAATAAAATA
>NW_027358350.1:0-378 GCF_012295235.1 Primulina huaijiensis | reverse complement strand
TGAAAAGGATTTGTCCTCAAATCTTGCTCATCACCTACATCAAACGACGACAAATCATTAACATTGAAAGTGAAACTCACTTGTGCTCACCTGGTAGGTCGAGTTCGTAGGCGTTGTCATTGATCCTCTCAAGAACTTGGAATGGTCCATCGCCCCTGGGTAATAGTTTCGAACGTCGCTTCTCAGGAAACCTTTCCTTCCTCAAGTGTAGCCACACCCAATCTCCTTTCTCAAATATCACCTTCTTCTTCCCTTTGTTGGCTTGCTTGGCATATTGCTCATTTCTCTTCTTAATGTTGGCCTTGGCCTTTTCATGCAAACCCTAACAAATTTAGCCTTCTTTTTGCCATCGATGTTTAACCTTTCACTCACAGGCAA
>NW_027358349.1:0-521 GCF_012295235.1 Primulina huaijiensis | reverse complement strand
TTCCACACTTGAAACAGGCACCAGTTTTCTTGTAACATTCTCCAAGTGTCGCATGTTGCAGCTAGGGCAAGGTCGGATTTCTCTATTGTTAGGGTTGCTAAAAGTTCCTCTTGATGGTCCAGTTGCATGGTTGGGTATTTTAAAGTTCTGCCCACCCTGAGATGACTGACCAGAAAAGAGGCGTTTGTGCTTACCCTCTTCTTCTCTGCGCTTGATGTCAGTCTCAGCACTCATAGCTGCTCCCATCAAATCAGCAAAATTGGTGGGTTTGAATACAGCTAAGGCTGACTGTATTCGACTGTTCAGCCTTTTCTTGAAACGATGCATCTTTAGGGTCTCATCTGCCATTATGGTTGGAACGTATGTTCCGAGGTCATTGAACTTTGAGGTATACTCAATCACCGTCATGTCTGAAGTTTGCTTAAAGCTTTAAAATTCACTCAGCTTTTGCAAACAGAATTCCGCCTGATAATACTGCTTCAGGAATTTCCTTCTAAATGTCTGCCATGTAATTGGCCCAT
>NW_027358348.1:5716-26655 GCF_012295235.1 Primulina huaijiensis | reverse complement strand
GTTTTATGCAATTGTTAAATCACAGCATATGAATTTATAAGCGTAGCATGACAAAAGTCAATAGTTGAACAGGAAGTTATTATTATTAAAAGAAAATAAAAATGACTTAAATTAAAACACATATATACAGCGTAGTTGTGATTGTGGCTCACATTTTCCTCTGATTTTACGTTCAGTAACGGCTTCAACGCCTTCTATGAGTCGAGGATATGCTTCCCATCCAATTTTCTTATAAATTTGCAAACAAGGTCTTTTAACATCAGATTCCCGAGACGAAATTGTATATATATATTTACTTATCTAAACAGATATGCGTTACTACAGCAGGATCTTTGTAAGGCTGATTCCACCGTCCATATTTGTAATGCCCGGTTACTCGTACAAATGATTAGTAATACGTTTATGTCATTATAGATAGTTATTTAGCTCATTATGTTTTACATATTGATTGAGGTATCAATATTGAGATTGAACATGACTTTTATATTGTTCATGGTGTATTGAGAATGAAAATATGTCTAAATAGTTATAGTAAGATGTGTAGGTAGAAGTAGTGTTATGAAGTTGATAGGAAATGAGATGAAATTGTGGTAGTTTTTACGAGTTTTAGCATAATGATTTGAATATGGATCCAAATTGAGTGAGGCTATAACCATTAGAAAGCTAAGATATAATGCAACAACTTTCATGTTTTGGGTTTTGTCCAAATCATTGTGGAAGACAAGCCAAAAGTGCCCCGAAATGTGTCGTGTATACCGTCATTCCCTCACTGACACATGTTAGGCGAATGAGCACAACTTTTTATTCAGACCTCCAAATGACCTGAAACTAATTGGAGATTCAACCAAGACATAGGGCTACAACTTTTATGTTTACCACTTTTTCAGATTATGAACGGAAGAGACGTTTCTGGAGCGATCTTTGATGACGTAGTGCGTAGAGACAGAACATGTGGCGCTCGAGCGGTAGAAAATTACCGCCCGAGCGCCGGTGCATTTCAAGCCTAGGATTTTTACAAAACATTCCGCGCCCGAGCGGTAGAAAATGACCGCCCGAGTGCCGCCTTGCATGAGAAAAGATAAGTATCGATTTTCTAAGCCATTTTATCAGTTCTTTCCTTTCCCTTCACAGCAAGACACGAAAGAAAACCAAGAAATCTTCCTCCAAAGCTTTCTTCTTCATTCCTTTCAAAGTTTTGAAGTTAGAACTTTGTTCCCCATCACAAGAACTTCATAAGGGTGTAAGTTTTCTTATCTTTTAGTTATTGTACATGTAGAGGACAATAAAGGAATGATTTTTATCTAGTATATACAATAGTGACTGAATTATTGGTATATTTGACAGTATAGGAGCGAGAAACACCATCTCAAACCAGTGTTCTTAAGCTTGGACTGTAAGTTGGCATGTTCTTGAAGTAATACATGAGTAATATTATGATTTCAAATACTTCCCATTGATTATTGCTATATGTACGTTGTTAGTATCTTATTGATAAAAATATAACACCATATTCCATTGTTATGTATTAAATATGTAAGAAACTCATGAATATTGATGATGGGTGCTATGTTATGAACATGAACATGAACATGAAAAGAAAAGGATTGATTTTTACATGATATAGAGCTTGTTGACATCATGGGTGGTTTTAAGTCCACCAAAGCTATTGGCCAATATATGTTCATGGGGCGTGGGGTTGCCAAAGGTTGCTCCCTGACGTCCAACACAGTAGTAGCTATATAATAAAGCAAGCACGGTAGTACAGGTCAACTAATGAGGCTCAAGTACAAAAATGAACATGAATATATGCTATGATATGACATGGTTTAAAGATTCATTGTTGTCACGACTTGATACGTATGTTCCTTCGATGCATATTGATACATACAAGTGCCAACTTATTGAGTTTTATAAACTCACGTAGCTCATGTATTACAGGTTCAGGTAGTGAAGATGCATAGGATGCCGGTTCGCCAATGGATGCTTGTGACGTGCCTTACCTCGACAAGAACTGGGACTTCTTATTGTATAGCTTCCGCATATGTATTGTACGAAAATATGTCAGGGTTTGAAACAAGTTTTACAATGTTTATGTCTAGGTGTATGATGATACATAATATGTTTGTATGTAAGAATACTATTATATATATGTGTTGATGTTGATGCTTGAGTTGAGTTTTGGTTTTTACAAGAATGTAGGGACATCATGCCAAAATTTTTATAAATCGTCAAAGTGATGCCCCTTGTTTGATTTGCTTCATACTACAGTTATATCAGTCAAACCCTATTTTGATTATGGTAATTATGCTAAGTATAGAGTAAGGGTGTGACATTTTAGTTGGTATCAGAGCCCACGGTTCTTCGACAGGGAAGACACTGCACTTCATCCAGATGGAGAACTCGGCAAGTAAGTATCTTTGTATCCCATAGTTTATGCTAAGTTATGTGTCTATGTGAACTATATGTAGGTTAAGAAAAGTGACGATGCCACCTAAACGTAAGGTACATGAAGGAGAGTCATCTAAGGGCAAGGCCCCGGCGGTCGAATGTTAGGGAAGTGCACCACGACCTATGGATGATTTTGCTCAACTGCTCCAACAACAAGCGAAAGTCCATGAGGAGCAGATACAACAATTACTTGAGATGCAACGGACTACTCATGAACAGGCACACGTACAAGTCATGCTACCAAGACAAGGACCTGTTCAAACAGATGTGTACGATCGTTTTCGACGTCTAAATCCTCCGGAATTTATGGGAAGCACTGATCCGACAGTAGCAGAAGAATGGATTAAATCATTGGAGTCCATCTTCTCCTACCTTCATATGGATGATGCTGACAAAGTAACTTGTGCCATCTTTTTGTTAACAAAACATGCAAGAATATGGTGGGAGAGTGCAAGGGTTGCATTACCGATTGGACCATTGACATGGGAAACTTTCAAAACCGTATTTTACAACAAGTATTTCAGTAAAGATGTACGAGCCAAGAAAGACAGCGATTTCGCTCTGAAATTAAACGAGATGTACGAATGTCAAAAGTTGTTACCTATGGGGAGATAGTGGAAAGAGCACTGATGGCAGAACAGGATGAGCAAGACATTGACAGAGACAGACAACAACGAAGACAACAGTACTTTCAGAAGAGCCAAGGAACGGGACAAGGCAAAAAGACTGAGAGCAAGGGTACTAGACCAGAGGAAACCCGTGGCAAGGGTCCCCCTCCTCGTAAAGAACAGGACAGATCATCTTGTCCTAAATGTGGCAAACTTCATGGCGGGGAATGTATGCAAGGTTCCAATGTTTGTTATCGTTGGAAAAAGCCAGGGCATCTCGCCAGGAATTGTCCAGGGAGTTCTGAGAAAGTACAGGGACGCCTTTTCTCCATGACTAAAGAGGAAGTGGATGCGGATACATTGATGATCACTGGTATGTTCTTGATTTCTGGTATTACTGCTATTGTTTTACTAGATTCAGGAGCCACACATTCCTTTATTTCGGAATCGTTTGTAAGGAGACTGGGCATTACAGCAAGTACAACAGAGGCACAACTCGCCATAGCCTTACCTTCCGGGCAAGAATTACAGACAGATCAGATTGTGAGAGGGTGTCCAATATATGTCCAAGGCCATCAGATGTATGCTGATTTGATAGTTTTGAGGATGACGGATTTTGATGTGATATTGGGAATGGATTGGCTCTCGAAGTACAGAGTTACTATTGACTGTGGCATAAAGATGATCAAATTTGCGCCGATAGGAGCTGAACCATTCACAGTTGCAAGTGCAGGTATATCCTTACCTCTTCGGATAATCTCTTGTATGAAGGCTTGTAAATTACTACAGAAGGGGTGTCAAGGATATTTAGCATCTGTGTTAACTATTGACCCACCTGTTCGTGAATTAAAAGATACAGATGTTGTTTGTGAGTTTCCAGAGGTATTTCCTGATGATGTAACAGGCTTACCCCCAGACAGAGAGATCGAATTTGTAATTGATGTTGTGACAGGAACTCATCCGATCTCAAAAGCTCCTTATCGATTAGCTCCTACAGAAATGAAAGAATTGAAAGAACAGTTACAGGAGTTACTTGATAAAGGGTTTATTAGACCAAGCTTTTCACCGTGGGGTGCACCTGTTTTATTTGTGAAGAAGAAAGACGGTACCCTCCGTCTATGTATTGATTATCGGGAGTTGAACAAAGTGACAATAAAAAATAAGTATCCACTCCCCAGAATTGATGATTTGTTTGATCAATTACAAGGAGCTGCCATCTTTTCGAAGATTGATTTACGATCAATCTATCATCAACTAAAAGTGAAATCAGATGATATCTCCAAGACTGCCTTCCGAATGAGGTATGTGCATTATGAATTTCTTGTAATGCCATTTGGACTAACGAATGCACCGGCAGCTTTTATGGATTTAATGAACAGAATTTTCAAACTATTTTTAGACAAGTTTGTGATTGTGTTTATAGATGATATTCTCATCTACTCACAAACTATAGAGGAGCATCGAGAATATTTACAATTACTTTTGCAGACTTTGAAAGATAAACATTTATATTCTAAATGGAAGAAATGCGAATTTTGGCTTGAACAAGTAGCATTCTTGGGTCATATCATTTCAAAAGAAGGCATATCAGTGGATCCAAGTAAAATTGAAGCTGTCAATAACTGGCTACGACCTACCACTGTTACCGAGGTACGTAGTTTCCTTGGGCTAGCTGGTTATTACCGCCGGTTTATAGCGGGATTTTCTAAGATAGCATTGCCTTTGACTGCTTTAACTCGAAAGAATATGAAATTTGTATGGGACGAAGCATGTGATCGCAGTTTCCAAGAGTTAAAGGCAAAACTGACATCAGCACCAGTCCTTGCTATTCCAGAAGGATCAGGAGATTTTGTGGTATACAGTGATGCTTCGAATCAAGGATTAGGAGCAGTTTTAATGCAGCATGGGAACGTCATTGCTTATGCCTCAAGACAGTTGAAAGAATATGAAAAGAACTATCCTACACATGACTTAGAACTGGCAGCAGTGGTATTTGCGTTGAAAATATGGCGTCATTATCTGTATGGTGAACGGTGTGAAATATACACGGAACACAAGAGTTTGACATATTTATTCACGCAAAAAGAACTGAATATGCGACAACGACGTTGTTTGGAATTAGTGAAAGATTATGATTGTGTTATTAATTATCATCCAGGAAAAAGCCAATGTTGTTGCAGATGCGTTAAGTCGAAAATCAAGTTCTATATCCACAATGCAAGTACAAGAACAAATTTTATGGGATTTACAGAACTTGAAGATTGATGTTATGCCAAAGGGCACTGCAATCCAGTTATCATCCCTCATGGTTCGACCAACACTTGCAGATAGGATTAAGGTCGAACAAAGTGCAGATAATGAAATACAGCAATTGAGACAATGAGATGAGGATAAAGGACATTCGAACTTTGAATTGAATGGGGAAGGAATATGGACATATCGAGGTAGACTGTGCGTGCCAAAACAAGGAACGATCAGAACCGACATTCTTATTGATGCTCATGCTACTCCTTACTCAATCCATCCAGGAGGCACGAAAATGTAAACGGATTTGAAACCATTATTTTGGTGGCCAGGTATGAAAAAGGACATTGCTCAATTTGTTGCACAATGTCTAACTTGTCAACATGTCAAGATTGAACATCAAAGACCAGCAGGGCTCCTGAAACCGCTACCCATTCCTGAGTGGAAATGGGAACATATTGAAAGGGGATCGGTTACGGTGACCGGAAACGCAACGGAAGCACAAAAATTTTGTTTTTCATAAGAAATTTTCGGCCACCTTGATTTAATGTGTAGCAAATACAAAAACAACAAAATGTCATACATAGTGTGTTTAGAAAAATATACCTATCAATCTCAAAGGATTGATGTATGGCTCCAACTAAGGTGTAAACACCTTAGCTCTTCAATGGTAGAAACTATCTTCAAGCTTCCTTTGAGCACTCCTTGCTCAACTATTAAGCCCACCACCAACTAGGTAGATCCCCTCATATTTTGCACTAGAAAAATATGAGGATTTTTCTTTGAGAAGTGAGTGTTTTCTCCAACCATTGAAGAACAAAAAATTGGAGAGAATGAATAGTATTTTCGGCCACTATTCATGCTAGGAGAGAAGGAGAGACATTTTTTTGGTTGTGGGAAAAGTTAAAGTAAAAAAGTTGCATGCCAAGCTTGGTTATACAAAAAGTTGTCTCCCAACCTTTCACCTCCCATACAAGCAAATATTATATGATTTTTTAACAAATTAAAAACCCATGGACTTAATTTAATTATCTCAAACATTTTTGAGACTAATTAAACATTACTTGAATTTACTCAAGTCAACTAGATAAATAATTTATTTAAATTGAGCTCTACAAGACTCAATATGATTTAATCAATTCAACACTTGAATTAATTTAATTATTTGGACTCTATTAGGTCCACTAGTGTTTAATTAATTCAACACATGAATTAATTTAATTTAGTCCATAATAATGTAGTCTCAATGTTGTCCCGGGTCATAAGGACTAATGGTGTACAACCATAAACTAGGACTTTTTCACTCGATAAGTGAGAACCACTTGGAAAGTCCTTTAATGGAGAGTTGTTCAGTGCACTCTACCAGAAGCACCTATCTGCATGCTCGGACACCATAATGTCCCTTACCAATGAAACATGGTACTCACATCGCAGATACTAGTCTCAAGCTCGAGCGGCCTATATCCTTCTTAGCGGCGGCTGAATCGACTAGGAACCGTTTAGAATATACAGTATTCCAAATATGAGTTTCATGATACTCATCATATGAGCATCTCATATTCTTTCTACTATTTGTATATTCAAGGGCTTTATCTATGCAACTAGCATGGGTATATAGATNTGTTGCATGTTTTCTTAATTGCTTGCAAGTGCACAACGTCAAGTTATAATAAAATGTATTTTTGAGTACAAGTGTCGATCCCACGAGGAGTATATATATAAATGTATATTAATGCTTGTAATTAAAATAGTCTCAATTTTATTTAGAAAAATTGATTAAATGATTTGTTTGCGAGAATAACTAAATTGACAAAAGATTTAAATAAAATATCACAACAAACTTGTGCAAATAACAATAGAATAAAAGATCTAGAGGTCCGATTTCACGCAACTATCCACCATGTGTTATTTTGTGTAGCTATATTATAAATGTCATTCTTATTCATTAGCCAAGAATTCTAAATTCTCTACTCCATCTTCCGATTGCTAAGTAGATACTAATTATCTAACAAAAGATTGTAACGTCCCCGTCAACAATCTAAAATTAAATAACACAATAAGCACTAATTTCTCTTAATGGCTTCAATAGCAATATATGTCCTCCCGAACTCTATAAATACCATCGATGTATTTTTCCCTTTCTTGTTTATAAAATCCCTTTTCCAAGTGATAACTTATAAACATAAGAATCATTCAAGATATGGCCAGTAAAATGAAAGCGTTAAGATTGGAAAAATACAAATGAACAATAACGAAAACTTATATAGCATAATTCATAAATCCCAACACATGGTTTCTAGTTTTGTTCCATCTTTCCTCTAGACACAAGAATTAGTTCATAATAATAATACAAACAACACAACAACACATGAATCTTAAACAAGACATATCAAATAAAAATAAAGAAAGAAGAACTTAGAACAAGAGTGTGGAGTGCAGGTTATTTCTCTCCAAAGTGTGCAAGAAATCTCCTCAGAATAATGAATTTGAGCTTGGAACTTCTTTTTAGCCTCCTCTCCTCTCCTTTGCTCCCTTCATCCTCTAGATAGTCAATAATAGAAGCCTTTAATAGTCCTAGGCAAGTCTTTGCACGCAAAAACACAAAAGTCCTCAACTCCCATGCACAGCACACCAAAAATCAGCATTTTCCGGACTTTGTCTGTCAACGACCGCGGGTGCGCTATAACACAGACCGCGGGTGCGGTCTTGTTTCGGGGACACTTTAATCTCCAAGCTACTAAGACCGCGGGTGCGGTGCAACATGGACTGCGGGTGCGGTACTGCTTCGGCAGAAATTTCTAAAATTGCTTTTCATGGACCGCGGGTGCGGTGCCATTTATAGCGCGGGTGCGGTTTATTCTCGGAAATTTTCATCTTTTCCACTTTCCAATTCAACACTTTTACTACTCAAATTTCTCATTCTAAGCTTCCAAACTACAACAACAAAAACAACAACAAATCACATAAAACCTGCTCAAGAATCACAAAAATTCTAAGTTTAAAACAAGTAATAAAAGTACAATAAATTGCACTTATCAAACTCCCCCAAACTTAATATTTTGCTAGTCCCGAGCAAAACAAAACAACACAAACAAACAAATAAGTCATGAAATATTTTAAATAACTTGGCCTCAAGATAAATTAACCAACTCTTTATGCATTCACAAATCAAAACAATCCAACCAAATTTTCATCCGGATAAAATCATGCAATTGGTTAATTTTTTTAACTTCTAATCTCTTCAACTCATGTTTCAAAACATTATCAATTTATTTCAATTTTTACAAACACAAATCAAGAGGTCTTTTCCGGTAAAGATTTGGTTCAAAGCATATTCATTCAAGAAAGGAATACCCAATAAATATTTGATGCAATGAGGTGTGTGTTAAAATTGATCAAGATTCATACTCAATGGAAGTGTTTATCGATTGTCCATAGGCTAGATCCTCTCAATCACTCTCCACTAGTATATTGGACAACTATGACTTGGTCAATAGGATTTGCTATGTTTGTAATGTTAGGCCTTGGCTCACGGCTACAAATGAAGATTAGGAATTCAAATAAGGGAGTAAGTTGAATTTTATTTCTTTTGCAAACTCCACTTTTCTTTTATCTCCATTTTTTTTTTCAATTCATCACTTTTTCTCCCATTTTTCTCCAACTCTTCAATGAAAAATCATTCATTTTTTTTAGGAGAATTTCAATTTCTTTAATTCTTTGAATTCTTACTCCCTTGAGAAGGTAAGAAATTAGTGTTTAAGATATTCAACAGGGTGGTACATGTGGGATATTTGAAAGAACATCGAATGGGGGTCTTTTACACATTTTTACGTGTGCCATTCGAATTCATATAAGCTTCAAAGAGGTGACAAATGATAAATCATTTTTATTTGGCGGCTTGAAAGGCTCAATCGATAAGAAAAAAAATATCACCTAAATCATTCTTAAATCATAGATTGTCCGTATTTCGTCTCGAGTGTTGTTTGGATAGTTCTAGACAAAATCTCAATCCACCAACACAAAGTAGAATCTAATCATCGTGAAAAAATGGTGTCTCAATGCATCAACCAAATACATATATATTCAAAAGAAAAGTGCTTGGCTTCCAAGAAATTCAAGAACACAATTCTTTTCTCATATAGGCTAAACAGGGCTTCAAATGGATATTTATGAACAATATAAATAGGCCCAAGTAAAGTCAAAAATTGCATCAATCATCTATGTGTTTGAAAAAATTTATTTCAATGTCAAATGAAAATCACAGAGTTGTATAGAAATTATAAGTCTCAAAATTATAAAATCTCATGATTGTTCTCTAAATTTTTCAAATTGATCGATTAACATGACCGTAATGCATGACTTTTCCTCTTAATGCAAAATTTTTCTTTTCTCATCATTGGCCATTAAAATATTTCATGACTAAAAACACTAAAAACACACAAGCAAACAACTCAAAAGAAAATAAAACACACAAAATAAAATAAATAAACAATATCTCCCCCAAACTAAAACATGTGCATCGTCCTCGATGTGAATAAGCATGAAAGTTAGAGGAATACACATACCTATGGCAACGACCGTCAGTAGTCATTGCCATCGTCATCATCTTCATCATCTTGTGGTGGCTGCTGTTGGAACTCCGGCGGGTGGTATATGGGTGGCCACTGAGGAGGAGGTGGAAATGGATTACCAGAGGTTGAGGCCGCTGGAAATTGCTGAGCCAAGACAGACGTAAAATCCATCATATAATCCATAAATGTATCGGTCCTAAACCGAAACGCATCCATGTCCTGACGTTGATTTCGCATTTCCTCTTCCAAATGGGTCAACCTATCTCTCATATTTCCTGGTTGCGGTTGTGGTTGTGGCTGTGTTTCTTGAGGTTGAACATGGGCACGTCTTTGTGCAGCTCTTCTGTTAAATTCTCTTTCAGCTCGACGTGCCGCCGCTTGATCACCTCTCACTGCCCTATGTGGTTGAATCACCACAATGACATTTTTCGGCTTCAACAGTTCTTCATTCACAGCCCAAGTCACTCCTGCATTTTGGCATAATGCTGTGATCAAAGAAGGGTGGAGGAGTCCACTAGGAGAGTTACCATTTGCATATTCAAGCATCGAATTCTGGAGCAATTGCCCTAAATCAATTGCCCTTCCCGTCATAATGCAAAAAGTAAGGATCGCTCTCTCCTTGATGACAGTGGCGGTGTGTTCGGTAGGCTTGATCCTAGCAGAAATAAATGAATACCAATCTTTGGCAACAATTTTCAGATCAGACTTGGCTAGGCTGACATGCACCTCATCCCTCATTCTCCACTCAGCTCCTTCTATGCAAATTGTTTGAAGAATATGATTATAATCAACATGCTCAGCCCGGTATTCTTCATACTCATCATGCATAATATGAGGGATGCCATATAAAGTATTTATTGTATGTGCATCAAAGGCTACCATTTTTCCTCGCACCAACACCTTCAATTGTTCATGCCTAACCTTGAGGTTAGCATAGAATTCTCTCACCAATGAAATGACAGCATCTTGTGGCTGCCTGCCAAACTCCTCCCAATGCCGAGCAGTAAGCATTAAACCAATTTCGGACCGAGGAAAACTCAAATCAAATCCCCTCTCTTTTATAATGCTTTTATTCAAAATTCTCCCATAATTTTCCTCAGCTATTTCGTTCCAAAATTTGTTTTCATCATAGTTTGAAGATGATGATGCACCCTTAGCTTGTTTCTTTCTAGGAGGCATTTTATCAAACACCTTGAGTTCAACAACTTTCCTTTCAATCAATTCACAAAACTAAATGATTCTTCACTCCCCAAACTTATTCACCACAATAACAACACTCCAACAATTTTCACACCAATATAATCCACAATTTCAAGAATTTACTCCACTAAATGTAAATTTCTTCCATATCCAATAACACCAAATATTTCGAATTTAAAGCAAATGTAGTATTGATTTGCTCACCTTGATTGTTTAAATGTTTCTTGTGAAACAAAATCAAAGCTCCATTCAATCCTTGAAGAAATTTTCGAGCCCCTTTGAAACCCTAGGTTTGGTGTTATATTTGTTGAAAGAAAAGGGATATTTGATGGAATGAGTGAAGCTATTTGGTTATGTAGTAGAGAATTTGTGCTTGGAAGAACAAATCTTGAATGTGGAGTGTGTTTTGAGAAGATGAAATTCGAAATGCAGGAGAGAAATTATCAAAGCTCCATTCAATCCTGTCTAAATTCTGCCCCAATCTGATTTTTAAAACGTCGACCGCGGGTGCGGTGTGCAAGGACCGCGGGTGCGGTGTGCTCTCGGCAATTCAGTGACCTTTGATTTTCATCGACCGCGGGTGCGGTTCTTTTTGTAGCGCGGGTGCGCTGAAGACTTACCGCAGGTGCGCTGAAGACTTACCGCGTGTACGGTATGGCTACTGTAAATTTAACGCGGGCGCGGTGTGTAGAGACCGCGGGTGCGCAGTGCTCTCGGCAAAAAATTTTATTTTGTAATTCCAAGCAACCGCGGGTGCGCTGCAGAGATGACCGCTGGTGCGGTTGTCCTGCGTAAAAAATTTTTTCTCTCCAATTTTTTTAGTCCTGAAAAGAAAACCATTTTAATTCATAAAATTTTGGGAAGATACAAGAACATACTATTAAAATACACAATCAAAAACAATAAAACAAGAATAAAAAGAAGACCGAAAACGAAATATAATAGAGAAACACAAATTTGGGATGCCTCCCAATAAGCGCTTGGTTTAACGTCTTCAGCCAGACTGTCACTAGTCTGATCATTTTGGTTCGCTCAGCTTGACATTGTCGATATTCCTTACTTCAGTCCCATAGTATGGCTTGACTCGCTGTCCGTTCGCCTTGAAGGTCCTCCCATCATTGCATTTTAGCTCAATTGCCCCATAAGGAGACACCGTTTCCACAACAAATGGCCCTGACCAACGCGACTTTAGCTTACCAGGAAACAACTTCAGACGGGAATTGAACAATAGTACTTGTTGTCCTGGTTTTTGCTCCCTTTGTACAATGAGTTTATCGTGCCACTTCTTGGTCTGTTCTTTGTAAATCTTGGCATTTTCATTTGCATCATTGCGGAACTCATCCATTTCATTTAACTGTAGTTTTCTGCCTTCGCCAGATGCTTTCAAGTCAAAGTTCAACTTCATAATTGCCCAGAAAGCTCGATGCTCCAATTCTAGTGGCAAGTGACAGGCTTTACCAAAAACCAACCTATAGGGAGACATTCCAATAGGCGTCTTGAATGCGGTCCGATAAGCCCACAGTGCATCATCCAACTTCATTGCCCAATCCTTCCGATTTGTATTGACAGTCTTTTCTAGTATTTGCTTAATTTCCCGGTTGGATACTTCAGCTTGTCCATTCGACTGAGGATGATATGCTAGTGCCACTTTATTCTTCACACTGTATTTAGCCAAAAGTGAGTTGAAAATTTTATTGCAAAAATGCGTACCTTCGTCACTTATGATGGCCCTCGGTGATCCAAATCTGGTGAAGATGTTCTTGTGCACAAACTTAAATACAACACGAGCATCATTAGTACTGGTGGCGATTGCTTCCAACCATTTCGAAACATAATCTACAGCTAATAATATATAAGATTGACCAAAAGAAGGGGGAAAGGGTCCCAGAAATCTATGCCCCAGACATCAAAAAGTTCCACTTCCAAAATATTTGTCAGTGGCAATTCGTGACGCCTAGAGATGTTTTCTAACCTTTGGCACCTATCACATGATTTCACTAAGGTATAGCTATCCTTAAACAAAGTCGGCCAGAAAAAACCTGATTGCAATACCTTAGCTGCAGTTCGTGTAGCTCCAAAATGTCCACCGTATGCGGATGAATCACATAGCTCAAGAATTTGGTGTGCTTCGACACCGTCAACACATCTCCTCATCACTTGGTCAGCACATCTCTTATACACACAAGGATCATACCAGAAGAAAATTTTGATATCATGGAAGAACTTCTTTTTCTGATGGTTGTTCAGATCTGGAAGAAGAATACCACAAGACAAGAAATTTGCAATGTCAGCGAACCAGGGGAGTACTGAACTTTCCTCGAAGAGTTGTTCATCAGGAAATGTTTCCTGTATTACTCCTTCTTCTTTCCTAACCTCTAGCTCAAGTCTTGACAAGTGGTCAGCCACTTGATTCTCTCTTCCCTTCTTATCTTTGATCTCAAAGTCAAATTCTTGAAATAGCAGTATCCACCTTATCAAGCGTGGTTTCGCATTCTTCTTGGCAAATAGGTAGCGAATGGCTGCATGGTCAGTAAAAACAATTACCTTTGTGCCGATCAGATATGGCCTAAATTTATCGAAGGCAAATACTACAGCAAGCATCTCCTTTTCAGTCGTGGTGTAATTTTGCTGTGCAGCATCCATAGTACGACTTGCATAATAAATTGCCCTAAACATCCTTTCTCTTCTTTGGCCCAATACCGCACCAACGGCATAGTCACTTGCATCACACATCAGCTCAAATGGCTCCTTCCAGTTCGGCACTATCATGATTGGTGCTGTCACCAATGCCCTCTTGATTTTCTCGAAAGCCTGCAAACAATCATCATCAAATATGAATGTGGAATCTTTTTCAAGCAAATTACATAAGGGTTTAGTGATCTTAGAAAAATCTTTAATAAATCTCCGATAAAACCCCGCATGTCCTAGAAAGCTCCTTATTCCTTTGATGTTCTTTGGTGGAGGAAGTTTTTCAATTGCAACCACCTTGGCTCTATCCACCTCTAATCCCTTAGATGATACTTTATGTCCCAGGACAATGCCCTCTTGGTCCATAAAGTGACATTTTTCCCAATTAAGAACTAGGTTCTTTTCTTGGCATCTCTGCAACACAAGGGATAAGGTATGTAAACAATGATCAAATGAAGAGCCAAATACCGAGAAGTCATCCATGAAGACTTCCATGATTTCCTCCACCATGTCTGCAAATATAGCCATCATACACCTCTGAAAAGTGGCAGGTGCATTGCATAGCCCAAAAGGCATTATCCTAAAAGAGAACGTGCCATAGGGACACGTAAAAGTAGTCTTTTCCTGATCCTCTGGTGCTATAGCTATCTGGTTATAACCTGAATAACCATCTAAGAAACAATAATGACAATAACCAGCAAGTCTATCTAGCATTTGATCAATAAAAGGCAATGGAAAATGATCTTTTCGGGTGGCATTGTTCAATTTTCTATAATCCATACAAACTCGCCAACCAGTTACAGTACGAGTAGATATCAGTTCATCATGTTCATTTTTAACCACAGTTATTCCACCCTTTTTCGGTATAACTTGTACATGAGACACCCAACTGCTATCAGAAGTAGCATATATCACACCAGCATTCAACAATTTAAGCACCTCATTGTTCACTACTTCTTTCATTGCCGGATTTAATCTCCTCTGATGGTCCACATAAGGAGTATACGACTCCTCCATTAAAATTTTATGCATGCATATAGTGGGGCTAATTCCCCTAATATCAGAAATCGACCATCCTAAGGCAGTTTTATATTCCCTAAATACTCTCAATAATTTATCTTTTTCATCAATAGTAAGGGAGGAATATATGATTACCGGATATGTCGACTTCTCTCCTAAGAATGCATAACATAGGTGGCTTGGCAGTTCCTTCAAATCAGGAGAGGGTGATATTACCTCTATTTTCTCGTCGACGTTCAACTCCTCAATCAACACATTCGTTTTCTTTTCTTTATGCAATACTTCAAGAGCCACCAGTTGCTCTTTCACTTCCCAGTCGTCTTCACTAACAGCTTCAGCAGCTCCAACCAAGCAACTCTCCAAAGGGTCCCTAGTTCCTGCACAGTCAAAGGATACACATGAGTTTATAACATCAATGCTTTTACAAGTACTTACCTCATTTGATCCATTCATGGCATGATAGATATTGAAAATGACTTCTTCTCCACCAACTCTCAAGGTGAGTTCACCCTTATGCACATCTATCAATGCCCTTCCAGTTGCCAGGAACGGTCTCCCAAGGATTAATGGAGCATCATTATCCTCTTCCATATCTAGAATCACAAAGTCTGCAGGAAAAATAAACTTATCCACTTTTACCAATACATCCTCGACGATCCCACTTGGATACTTAAGAATTCTGTCTGCAAGCTGTAGGGTGATAGTAGTTGGTTTAACTTCTCCAAGCTCCAATTTCCTAAAAATAGAAAATGGCATCAAATTAATACTTGCTCCTAAATCACATAAAGCTTTACTACAATAAGAACCACCAATAAAACAAGGAATAGTAAAACTCCCTGGATCTTTCAATTTTTGTTGTAGTTTCTTTTGTAGGATGGCACTGCACTCCTCAGTAAGCTTCACAGTCTCAAACTCTTGCAACTTCCTCTTTTTAGACATCACATCTTTAATGAACTTAGCATAGTTGGGCATTTGCTCCAATGTATCAGCAAATGGTATATTGATGTGTATCTTCTTAAAAATTTCAAGGAATTTTGCAAATTGATCATCTAAACTCTTCTTTTTGAACCTCTGAGGGTATGGAATGGTAGGCTTAAATTCAGGAGGGTGTACAACTTTTGTCTTAGAGTCCTCAACTTTCTTCTCTGTTATAACCTCGAACTCAACATCTTCCACTGACTTCTCACTTTCCACCATCTTCTTGGGACTTTGAACATCCAATTCTTTTCCGCTCCTCAAAGTGACTGCCTTGCACAGCTCTTTTGGATTAACTTCCGTATTACTCGGAAATTGACCCCTGTTCTGATCTCTTAAAGCATTAGCCAACTGTCCAATTTGCGTCTCCAAAGATTTCATCGTAGCACCCATGTTTCCTATGTGAGTCTCCATGCTGTCAAGCCGAGACTCAGTTCTAGCCATCCTCTTCCCAGATTCAGCCACAAATGTACCTACCAAATCCTCAAACGAAGGCTTTCCCTCCCCTTTTGATGTATTGAACCCCGGGGGAGGATTCAACACATTCTTATTGTTTGCATAAGATAAATTTTCATGATTTTTCAAGCCAGGATGATAAGTGTTAGGGGGAGGGTTACCTCGATATCCTCCGTAGCCACCAAAATTCCTATTGTTGATATAATGAGCTTCATCAGGAATATGTGGTTCTTCAGTAACAACCGATGCATTTTCAACCTCTGATGTTCTAGCCTTATTCATAGCTGCAATTTGAGTTGTTAAAGCTGAAACTTGAGCGGTGAGTGATGTAATAGGATCTTTGGCATAAATTCCAGCTTGCTTCTTTACTCCCGACCTCTCAGACGGCCACTGATAACTGTTAATGGTCATCTGTTCAAGCAAATCATATGCTTGATCAGGTGATTTTGCAAATATCGTGCCACCAGCTGCTGCATTGACAGTGCCTCTTGTTTGTCCATTCAAACCATTGTAAAACAATTCAATCTGTACCCAATCTTCAGAACCATGGTTTGGACACCTCCTTAACAACTCCTTATACCGTTCCCATGCCTCGTATAATTGCTCAAAGTCAGTCTGCCTAAAAGTGCTTATCTTAATTTTCAACGGTGCAGACTTTGCAGGTGGAAAATATTTAGCAAGAAACTTGGTTGCTAACTCCTGCCATGTAGTGATACTCTCCAAAGGAAGCGATTGGAGCCATCCTCTTGCTTGATCCCTAAGAGAAAAAGGAAACAAACGCAATCGAATTATATCATCAGAAACACCATTTATTTTTACCGTGTCAGTAATTTCAAGGAATGTTCTGAGATGTAGATGAGGATCTGCAGTAGCGGCTCCCCCAAACTGATTCTTTTGAACCATTTTTATCAATGCAGGTTTGAGCTCAAAGTTGTTTGCATTAATAGTCCCTCGTGCTATGCCCGAATAATGAGCATTTAGTACCGGCCTAAAATGATCTCTGATGGGTATTGCAGGGGGTGGGTTTTCATTATCTCAGTTGTCAGCCATTGCTTGAATCTCTTCTCTTCTTGCCTTTCTTAATCTTCTTGCAGTTCTTTCTATCTCAGGATCAAAGATAAGCAAGTCAAGATTTTGAGATCTTCGCATGCACTATCAAACAAAAATAAAAACAAATCAATGTTTAATATAATCCAATAAAAACAGCTCTAAATTAAAATCAAGACCAATTAGTAACAATACTAATATAAATTTAAAATAAATACTCCCCGGCAACGGCGCCAAAAACTTGTTGCATGTTTTCTTAATTGCTTGCAAGTGCACAACGTCAAGTTATAATAAAATGTATTTTTTAGTACAAGTGTCAATCCCACGAGGAGTATATATATAAATGTATATTAATGCTTGTAATTAAAATAGTCTCAATTTTATTTAGAAAAATCGATTAAATGATTTGTTTGCGAGAATAACTAAATTGACAAAGGATTTAAATAAAATATCACAACAAACTTGTGCAAATAACAATAGAATAAAAGATCTAGAGGTCCGATTTCACGCAACTATCCACCATGTGTTATTTTGTGTAGCTATATTATAAATGTCATTCTTATTCATTAACCAAGAATTCTAAATTCTCTACTCCATCTTCCGATTGCTAACTAGATACTAATTATCTAACAAAAGATTGTAACGTCCCCGTCAACAATCTATAATTAAATAACACAATAAGCACTAATTTCTCTTAATGGCTTCAATAGCAATATATGTCCTCCCGAACTCTATAAATACCATCGATGTATTTTTCCCTTTCTTGTTTATAAAATCCCTTTTCCAAGTGATAACTTATAAACATAAGAATCATTCAAGATATGGCCAGTAAAATGAAAGCGTTAAGATTGAAAAAATACAAATGAACAATAACGAAAACTTATATAGCATAATTCATAAATCCCAACACATGGTTTCTAGTTTTGTTCCATCTTTCCTCTAGACACAAGAATTAGTTCATAATAATAATATAAACAACACAACAACACATGAATCTTAAACAAGACATATCAAATAAAAATAAAGAAAGAAGAACTTAGAACAAGAGTGTGGAGTGCAGGTTATTTCTCTCCAAAGTGTGCAAGAAATCTCCTCAGAATAATGAATTTGAGCTTGGAATTCTTTTTAGCCTCCTCTCCTCTCCTTTGCTCCCTTCATCCTTTAGATAGTCAATAATAGAAGCCTTTAATAGTCCTAGGCAAGTCTTTGCACGCAAAAACACAAAAGTCCTCAACTCCCATGCGCAGCACACCAAAAATCAGCATTTTCTGGACTTTGTCTGTCAACGACCGCGGGTGCGGTCTTGTTTAGGGGAAACTTTAATCTCCAAGCTACTAAGACCGCGGGTGCGGTGCAACATGGACCGCGGGTGCGGTACTGCTTCGGCGGAAATTTCTAAAATTGCTTTTCATGGACCGCGGATGCGGTGCCATTTATAGCGCGGGTGCGGTTTATTCTCGGAAATTTTCATCTTTTGCACTTTCCAATTCAACACTTTTACTTCTCCAATTTCTCATTCTAAGCTTCCAAACTACAACAACAAAAACAACAACAAATCACATAAAACCTGCTCAAGAATCACAAAAATTCTAAGTTAAAAACAAGTAATAAAAGTACAATAAATTGCACTTATCAGCATCCCTGTGTCCATTGTATCTGATAGAGATCCCAAATTTACGTCTGTATTCTGGAAGAGTTTACATCATGCTATGGGAACTCGATTGGCATTCAGTACAGCATTTCACCCTCAAACTGATGGACAATCAGAACAAGTAAATCAGATCTTAGAAGATATGTTGAGCGCCTGTACTATTGATTTTCCAGGCAGTTGGGACAGTAAACTACCGTAGGCTTAATTTACCTACAACAATAGCTATCACTCAAGCATTGGAATGGCACCATATACTGCATTATATTGTAGAAAATGTCGATCTCCAGTACATTGGGATGAAGTAGGAGCAAGAAAGTTATTAGGCCCTGAATTGGTACAACAGACAGCCGAATTGGTGACCAAGATTGGAGAAAGAATGCACACTGCCCAGAGTCGACAGAAAAGCTATGCTGATGTGCGACGTCGACGATTGGAATTTCAGGTTGGTGACCATGTATTTGTAAAGATATCACCATTGAATGGCATATTACGTTTTGATAAGAAAGGAAAATTGAGTCCAAGATATATTGGTTCATTTGAAATCTTGGAAAGAATAGGAGACAGAACCTACCGAGTTGCTTTACCACCAAACTTGTCAAACGTTCATAATGTTTTTCACGTTTCCATGCTACGAAAGTATTTAGCTAATCCTTCTCATGTTCTTCATTATGAACCGTTGGAGCTTGCATCGAATCTCGCATATGAAGAACGACCGGTACAAATCCTCGATAGGAAATCAAAAGTGTTACGAGGCAAGGAAATACCCTTAGTGAAACTGTTATGGCGTAATCAAACAATTGAAGAAGCAACTTGGGAGCGAGAAGACGAGATCCAACAGAGATATCCTGAACTCTATGGTATGTCAAATTTCGAGGATGAAATTCTTTGAAGGAGGGGAGAATTGTAATTCCCAGTTACTCGTACAAATGATTAGTAATACGTTTATGTCATTATAGATAGTTATTTAACTCATTATGTTTTACATATTGATTGAGGTATCAATATTGAGATTGAACATGACTTTTATATTGTTTATGGTGTATTGAGAATGAAAATATGTCTAAATAGTTATAGTAAGATGTGTAAGTAGAAGTAGTGTTATGAAGTTGATAGGAAATGAGATGAAATTGTGGTAGTTTTTACGAGTTTTAGCATAATGATTTGAATATGGATCCAAATTGAGTGAGGCCATAACCATTAGAAAGCTAAGATATAATGCGACAACTTTCATGTTTTGGGTTTTGTCCAAATCATTGTGGAAGACAAGCCAAAAGTGCCCCGAAGTGTGTCGTGTATACCGTCATTCCCTCACTGACACATGTTAGGAGAATGAGCATAACTTTTTACTCAGACCTCCAAATGACCTGAATTTAATTGGAGATTCAAGCCAAGACATAGGGCTACAACTTTATGTTTACCGCTTTTTCAGATTATGTACGGAAGAGACGTTTCTGGAGCGATCTTTGATGACGTAGTGTGCAGAGACATAACAGGTGGCGCTCGAGCGGTAGAAAATTACCGCCCGAGCGCCGCCTTGCATGAGAAAAGATAAGTATCGATTTTCTAAGCCATTTTATCAGTTCTTTCCTTTCCCTTCACAGCAAGACACGAAAGAAAAATCAAGAAATCTTCCTCCAAAGCTTTCTTCTTCATTCCTTTCAAAGTTTTGAAGTTAGAACTTTGTTCCCCATCACAAAAACTTCATAAGGGTGTAAGTTTTCTTATCTTTTAGTTATTGTACATGTAGAGGACAATAAAGGAATGATTTTTATCTAGTATATACAATAGTGACTGAATTATTGGAATATTTGACAGTATAGGAGCGAGAAACACCATCTCAAACCAGTGTTCTTAAGCTTGGACTGTAAGTTGGCATGTTCTTGAAGTAATACATGAGTAATACTATGATTTCAAATACTTCCCATTGATTATTGCTATATGTACATTGTTAGTATCTTATTGATGAAAATATAACACCATAGTCCATTGTTATGTATTAAATATGTAAGAAACTCATGAATATTGATGATG